>NC_063216.1:65907352-66207352 GCF_020740725.1 Corvus hawaiiensis | reverse complement strand
GTCTCATATATACAAATGAAAATTTTTGTGTCGGTCCATTGGGCCAAAAGCAAATAGAGTTGCTTTCAATATTACTGGTTTCATAGGCATGCAAACTTTGGCTTTGAAGTACAGCACCAAGCCATCACATATTACCATAAGTTAATTATTTCAAATAGCATGAAGAGCCCAGGATTCTGCCTTGCTGAAGAAGCATGAAGTGAAAAATTGTTTGGGATCAATGCTGAAATCTTCAAACCAGATTCACTCTGTCTTTTGCTTCTCATAGGCAAGGAAATACAGAAACAACATTCCCTACCCCTTCAATGCAAAATCCAAGTACCACAACTGCCTTCTGCAAATACAACAATGCTCTGCATGAGGTTTGGGCATACAAAGACTTTGTTGTTTAAAGACCAGCAACAGAGGGTTTCAGGGACCAGTTGTACACTTTGATCCTTTTGATGCAAAAACTTTTATGTAACAATAGAGTCCAGGAGAACTCTTGCAAGGCACTGCATTCTCCTTTTATTAGCTTAGTCCTGAACAATGCTTTTGTGCAATGACTCACAGGAATGCCTGTCTCTTGAATGTAAAGACCACACCACGCAATATGCTAGACCAATGGTCACCTCAACTCTATCCCCGACATCTGGGGCCATTGTCCAACTCTTTTTGGCACTGTCGCATTTAGGAGTTCAGTAACCTTTGAGTGACTGGTTGAAAATTCAGATCTGGTAAAGGAAATAGCCCAACTTCCAGTACACGAAATCATTCTATAAAGAGAGCTCATAAGGGAAGGAACCAGCTACTACAAGAGAATTCCAGCAAAAGAGGCTACCACAAAATTCCTGTTTAATATGAGACCATCTGTGCTGACTGAAGTAGACTGGGCATTGTACACTGGATTTATTCCGGGCCTGCATTTTGTCAGTCTCAGAATTAGCCCCATGTGACAGGATGTTGAAACCACTGAGTTAAATCAAGCAAATCACACCTATCATCCTGCTCAGTGTGGGCACAGGAACAGCCACACAGTTAGACCAGAGGTCCATCTAATCCATTACACCATCTCCAACACCATACGTATAGGTAGAGTACAAAAATATTATTAGCCCTTTTCATAAAATAAACCTACTGCTATCATGTTTAAAATTATCTAACTCAATATTGTGGCAATACTGCACACACCTTTCCAACCTTCCTCAGATCTGGTCTACAGCTAGAAGGTTGAACAGAAGCCAAACCTAAAATCTGAGAGTTTTCTGATTGCTTAGTTTCCTTAGATGAACACAGAGAGGTAGGTGTGAATAGCACCTTTGAGAAGGAAAAAGATGGGAGGAAGCTGGACCACAGACAATCTTGTCCTGGATTGGCAGAAACTTCCATGAATATGATCATGAAATAAGCTGGTTTAGTTTCCCTGGGACCTGATGGCTTTCACACCCCGTCCTGTACAGAGATCCTTTGCTGAGCTATTTCAGTGCATTAAATCACCAGAAAACCTGACTAAAGATTTCCCACTCTTAACTGACTTCACAAACTGAAATAGCTCAGTTAAGAATCTGTAAATGCAGCTGTCAGCGGAGCTAAGACTCCAGCGAAACTTCAACCCAACTTGCTAAGAGGGTATCACCAAAACACACTATACCCCAATAAAGCTCCCACTTCTAAACCAAGAAGACAAAGCACAAGCAAGAGAAAAATAAGCAAGTCTTAACTCATAGAGCCCCCACAGCAAGAGTCACGCAACAGAGTCGTAATTTACTTCATTATATTTTGTTCTTACAAAGAACGTTTCAGGATATGCCTCCAAACAAGGCAGCACAAATTTAATACAGTGTCTCCCATATCATACCTCTGGCAGCCTTAACTCTCGCCCTTGAAATCTGACCTAGCCTGTCCTGTGCCTGTTTAGGAGTTAAGAATCTGCACAAGCCAAATCCTTAATTTTATCATCTTTCTACACACTTGAAAATAATACTAAAAAAGCCCTCAGCCTAACAGTAAGAGCACTGAAATCACCTATACACTTTAAGAACTAGTAATGTTATTCTTGTGCTTCTGAAGTAGAATTTCAAAATTTAAATACCTGGAGCCTCAGCATCTGGCCACACTGCAGCTTGCCTTACTGGGTTTTAAATCAACCCAATTTTGCTTTTACATTCAAGCAGGTATTATATAGCCAGAGGAACAGCACAACAATATGCGCCCTTGAACTTTCATTTAATTCACTTCTGAAATGTGACGTGGCACTACTGCAGCCATCAGCAGACGGTCTAACGTTATGTAAACAATTTCAAAAGCCAAATGGATGTAAAATAGATTAAGCATTAGTTCGGAAGAATAAGGAGTTTGCAGCTTCACTAAGTAAGAAAAAACTACAAAATATACATGTTTTTAGAAGAAGCTGGCTGCTTTAGGTTAACACTAGCAAGTATTTACAAGCAGCCTCTACACCATCAAGATGTCTTACTGCCTTTGTTGAAGGCTGGCAACAAGGAGTTAAGAGACATCAAAAATTTTAAGTCAACAAATAATTCTATAAGCAAGTTGTGAGATTGTTCATTCCACCATGAAAACTAGTTAGTCCCATCTGCCAGGATAGTTGGAACATAAGCCGTGTATTACGCAGCATTTCTTAATCCTCTTGCAAGCATAAAAAAATTAATGTAAGAAGAGAATAATCAATCACTATCTCCCTCACACACAGCTTTGGTCCTCACACATCAATTGCAAGGCATAAGAGCTGAAAAAAAACTTTAATAAACCAGTTTAAAGAGAGACTGCCTATTACATGGAATGACTACATGCTATTTTTCAGTCAAAATAATCAAGCCACATCATGAATTTTTCAGCAGTCTACTGTGAAACCCATGAAAGGTTTCTAAAAATAATTATGTGTGAGTAATTATATTAAACACGATGATCCATCATTAACCATCTCACAACCACAGGACAACGAGTGCTAGTTTGTTATCAAGGGACCAGATATCAAGTCTTGCTCTTTTTGCAGAGAGAGGCACTTGAGTGTGATATTTGTGTCATGCAAGCAGCTGACTTCTGGCTGTCAGCACCAACACTGGATCATAGTTCACCTCCAGACACCTACACATTGCTTTGATGAGCAGTTACATTCTTTACAAAGCCAGAGCTCACTGACATACAGCGCCTCAGTGGTGGTGTACTTCACCAAGAACCCATCCCTGTGCAGTTTCATTGAACTGAAACACCATTTGTTCTTTGACTTTTATTAAGTTCACTTAGGTTGACCAAATGAGCTTCCCTAAAGTAAACAGGGTTATAAAATATCAGGATGATTCTATCTTTAGGTGCTCCATAGAAACAAATACTTAGTTCAACTAGAAAACTTTAAAAATTACTTTAGATACAAAAGTGTAACAATTATACTGCGCGATACATCTTTATATATCACTAAGCTCATGAAATTAAAATTTAAAAAGTTTTTGCACCATCAAGAACAGCCACAAGTCCTGAACCTCCATTCTTTACGCATCCTTTATCAGAGTAAACTGAAACTTGGGAATGCTTGGGATTCAAAATACCCTGAGCACATACTAGTGCAACACCACAAAGCATACATAATCCATCGGAAAAGGGGAAGGGGGGAAAGGAAAAAAAAATAGCAAGAATCGGATGGTGCTTTATTATACAAGCATGAAAGTAAGTTCATTTGGAAACTAACTTCTTGGGTGGACTTCTGGACCAGTGAGGTAGCCCAATGGGAGAGAAAAAAAGTGGAAGTGGAACTTGGTCCCCACGCGTGATACCTGCCAGGCGGTCCCACCCCAGGGCGAGGCCGGGGCCCGGCAGGCCGCCCCCCGTGCGGCGGGGGGCCCGGCGCCGCCCGAGCGGGCCATAAAGTGCAGCAGCAGAACACGATCCAGACAAAAGCAATGTAAACAGGTGACTGATACCGGTCTCTTTGTCCGCACCGCGGCCAAGGTGAGGCGCGGGGAGCGGGGCCCCGCAGGCTCAGGACGGTGCCACGGGGAAGCGGCGCACCCGCACCACGGGGGATAGGTCCACGCCGAGGATCCGCTGTGCCCGCCGCCGCGCTGCCGCCAGGCTCCGCCGGCTCCACATGCTGCCCCGCACACGGATGGTGGGGAACGTGGTGAGGCGGGGGGTGGCCGCCTTCCAGATCTCCTCCAGCGACTTGCCGCCAAACGGCTCCCATGCGGCCGCCGCCGCCGCCGCCGGGCTGCCCTGCTCGCTGTCCGCCTGCTCGCCCGGCGGCTCCGGCGCCGACGCCACCGCCTCCTCCTCCTGTGCACGGGGGCCACCGGCCGCGGGCCGCTGCCTGCCCCGCTCCCTCCTGCGGCGCCGCCGCCGCCGCCGCCGCTTGGCGCTGCCGCCCGCCGCCCCGGCCCGGCGCTTGGCGTCGGCAGCCGGGAGGCGCCGCTTGCCGGCGCGGCGGCGGGGGCCGCTCCGAGGGCGGCGGCGGGTCGGGGACGACGGCGCGGCAGGAGGAGTATCCGTAGACGTCCTTGCTGCGGAGGATGACCGGGGAGAACTCGTGCTTGAGGCTGCAGAGGAAGTTCCACAGCTCCGAGTCGGAGCTCATGAACTCCGTGGACTTGGGCATGAAGAGCTTGAGGGCGTCACCCAGCGCCTTGGTGCCAGCGAAGGAGACCTGCGAGCGCGAGTACACAACTTTCTCCGCTTCCCCCTCCAGCCCCCAGGCGGCGGCCGCCGGTTCGCCGCCGGCTGCCCCTGCCCCTGCTGCCGCCGCCGTCGCCGCCCGGGCTCCCGCGGCCGCCGCCGCGGCGCTCCCCGCCTCTGTGTTCATCTTCCCGGCTCCTCTCTCCAGCGCCGCCTGCTTCCTACTGCGGGTCATGGAGGCAGCGGGACGGGGTGGCGGGACAGACGCCGAGAAGGCAGAGCAGAGGCAGCGCCGAAGGCAGGCTCCGGCTGCCGCCGGGCGCCCGCCGGGTGTGAGCAGCGATCGATGTCCTGCGCCCAGCACAAAATGGCGCTTTAAAGTCCCGGGCGGGGCCTGCGCACGCCCGCCCCCCCCGCGCCGCCCGTTGGCCCGTTCGAAACGCGTCGGTCGGGCCCGGCCCCGCCCCGCCGGGGGCGGTGGCCGTGAGGGCGGGCCCCCGGAGCCCCCGGAGCCCCCGGAGCCCCCGGACTGTGGTCTGGCGGGGTCCACCAACCCGGCTCCCGGCGCGACACCGAGCCGCGACCCCCCGCGTCTCCAGCTGGGTGGCCCAGCGGGTGGCCCCTTCCCTCAGGGAAGGACGCGAGGCTCCCTCATGGCGGGGTGACAGCTGAGCCGTGTGCCCGCATCGCGCCTCTCTGAGATTTGAGGATCCTCACCAGGGCGGTGGACAAAGATGGCTTGTTGTGTGAAATATGTTTGAGTAAGGATTTGGTTGGACACTTTGATGGGCAAGCTCCCCGAAGGAGTAGCCATAAGGGAACTGAGTCAAACAACAAAAATGGGCCAACAGACATGGGCCAACGACAATGAAGTGCTTTACATGATATTAAATACATCCATCCTGTTGTAGAGGGGTTTTTTAGCATGAACCTGCAGGCTGGTCATTCAATCTACCATAAGTCATAGAATCGCAGAACAGTTGGCATTAGAAGGAACCTCTGGAGGTATCTGGTCCAACTCCTGTGCTCAAGCATAGCCACCTAAACCAGGTTGTCAAGGACTGTATCTGGATGGATTTTGTACATCTCAAAGGATGAAGGCTCCTCTCTCTGGTGACCACTGATAGGACATGAGAAATCAGAATGAAACTATGTGAGGGGAATTTCAGATTTGATATTAGGAAGAAGTTCTCTGAGAGGGTGGTCAGCCACTGGAACAGGCTCCCCACTGAAATGGTCACAGCACCAACTCTCAGAATTCAAGGAGCATCAAGGAGCATTGTGATACAGTTTATCACTGTAGATATTCCTGCGAGGAGCAGAGTGTTGGACTTGATGATCTTTATGGATGTTTCCAACCTCTCTGGGCAGCCTGTGCCAGTGCTCGGTCAGCCTGAGAGTGAAAAGGTGTTTCCTGATATTTGGAGGGAACCTGCTGTGTTTCAGTTTGTGCCCACTGCCTCTGATTCTGTCAGTGGGCACTGCTGAGAAGAGGCTGGCTCTGTCCTCTCTGCACCCTCCCTTTAGGTATCTGTATACACTGATGAGATTCCCCTGAGCCTTCTCTTCTCCGGGCTTAACAGTCCTAACTCACTCAGCCTTTCCTTACAGGAGAGGTGCTCCAGCCTCTTCATCATCTTTGCGGCCCTTTATTGGACTCTCTCCAGTGTATCCATGTCTCTCTTGTACCGAGGAACCTGGAACTGGAGAGTGGTCCAGGTGTGGCCTCACCAGCGCTGAATAAAGTGGGAGGATCCCTCTCTCAAGCTGTGGGCAAAATTTTGCCTAATGCAGCCCAGGATAATATTCGCCTTCCTTGTGGCAAGGGCACATTGCTGTCTCATGTTCAGCCTGGTGTCCACCAAGACCACAGATCCTTTTCTCCCAAGCTGCTTTCTGTCAACACTGAGATACTTACTGCATCATTGGGATTGGCTTGATATCCCAACAAACCATATCCCAGATGAAGCAGTAAAAACTTGGGTTGACTGAGCCCTTTGTGACAGTCACCACCTTGGTGAGTCCACAGCAAGGCATTTCCTGCATGATACTGGTACACTTGCAGGTTTTACAGCACAATTTTGTCAGCTGTTGTGAAGTCCCATGTCCCTCTGGATCATGCTTTCCAATACTTCAGATTGCTGTCACAGGGAGAGTGTCTTGTTAGATTCCTGTATTACTGCAATTAAACCAGAGCTCTTTCCAGCACCCAGAACAGCAAGGTGCCACCAAGGGCAGAGATGGTTTAACCTTCTGTACAAATCCTATTTGGAGTTTGATTAGACTCCTAACTAATTACTTTCTCAGCATGGGTAAAGGGAGAGGAATAACATTTTTCTTCATAGACAGTCTTTGTTCTGTAATTAGTCTTTCATCTTAAAATAGGGAAATCTTTTATTCTCAACTCATCAAGAACCTAAATAGGAATGTCTAGAAATCCAGTCAAGTAAGAGGCAGAAATTCTGCATAAGAAATTGTTCCTTACTGCCAGTGGAAATAAATTAATTTTCTTCACAGTATAATTCAACTTGTGTTCATGGGAAACTCAAGAATATTAATCCAAATAGCTATTTAAAGTGGATATTAACAAAGCTATTTTAAATCTTCATGGAGACAGTCTCGAGGTACAGCCACATTCAAAACCAGCTTTATAAATTACCATTTTTAAGAAAGAAACCTTTCCCAAAATGATGGCATAAGAGTAGTTTTTAATTGGATCCATTTCACAGTGTACTTTAGAACACAGTCATGTAGCCAGATTGATTTAACTGAGGGAGGGGTCCTCAGATAATAAAGCAGAGGATAAGAGCTCGGAGCTGGAAGCACCAGGGACAGGCATCTCCTGAGCCATGCTGCTCTTGGTCACACTCTGGCTATGTGGTCACCATGGCTTAGCAGAGGCTCATCACCCACTGCGCCACAGAAGCTGCCCTGGGCTCACACTCTTGGTAGTGGCAGCTATCACAGTGCACAATTCAGCAGCTCAGCTGACAAATGGGCCCTCATTAAACTGCAGAAACCCAGTTGCCCATTGGCCATAACACTTTCCCAAAATTATAAACATTTCTGGCATATGACTCAAAAATCGCTGCGGCAGAGATGGGGAATATTCTCAAGCAAGCAGTATATCAGTCACTACAACTGCAAGCAAAAAAGACAAATCACCACATTTTATTCATGTAGTATTTATTCATTTTTTTTACTTTTTAGCTTAAAGGGTGGACAATACTCTTTTAAGGCATGGGATGTAATCTCACTTTTACAACTCCATTATGAGTTTTCTTCAGTGTAACACTCTTAATACCCTACAAAGTCATCTCAAGAAAATCCATGGTAATTGCCTATCTTTTAGTAATTACCAATAGCTCAGTACAGTAATAACAATGATAATAAAATTAATAATCCTTTGGAAGTGCATAGCTCTTCATTTCAATCATACTACTTCTTGTAAGCATTAATTATCACTCACTCTTGAGTTACGTATGTAAATATTGCCTTTCCCTAACAGATGAGTAAAATGAAGTGGATCAAAATGGCTTGACTAAGATGTATAGATGCACTTAATTTTCTGTACATCTTCTAACAATCATTATTCTAAAAATACAGGAAATGTCTACATTGGAACAGATAAGAGTAAAAAGACCCCAACCCTGTAATCTTTGTTTCCAATCATTTGTTAGAATTTCTTTTCTGTACTGAATTCTCGAGAAGAAAGAGCAAAGTACCAATTGAGAAAGTGGTACACTAATTGCTACACAATAGAGACACTTTGTTTTCTTTAACATTGCCTGCCTAGTAGCAAAAACCCCCACTGGTAACTTCTAATTATTTTAAATGCTAACAATCTTATCTGCCCAAATGATCACACAATTTTGAGTCTTGGTGATGAGCCCTTAAATCATGGATATTGAGTCACATCATTGCTGCTGCCAGGACTTTTCCTTCAACATACTCAAGCTCATCTACCCAGGTTAGCAAGAGCAGTCTTACTGTCCCATGTCTTCAAAGATAAACACTCTTTCGTAGTATTTTTACTTGAAAGGTTGCATTAACTGGCAGCCTGCTTCAGTTAATTTGATTCTCAAATGCCTTTAGCATATTTTCAGGAAAGCTTGCATGGCAATGTAAGCGCGACTCCACAGCCATTCACTACTTAACTTTGGATGTTACCCAATAGTCATCAAGTTCCTAGGCCTGAGAAGTGTCCAGGCAAGTATTGGCAAAATGCCTGAAAATACTTTCAAATAGAGACAAAAGCAAATAATTTACAAGAATTATTTCTCAATCAGTTATTAGGGAAAAAAATTGTGGAATTGCTGTGTGTAGAACTCACAGCTGCAGTGAAAAAGGAAAATAGGGCGTTAGGAATCACCATGGAAGGGATAGAAAGCAAAACAGAAGACAGCATTCTGCTGAATGCAAGTCCATTGTGCCTCCACAAATCTTGAATGCTGTGCATTTCTAGTCTTACCATCTCTAAAAGAAAACAGCAATGATACAAAGAAGGGCAACTAGCATGAGCAGAAATATAGAACAGCTTCTCTATGAAAAGAGATTAAATAGGCTAAGACTCTTCAGCTTGAAAAAACAGATGGCTGAAAAAGAATATGATAAAGGTTTATAAAACTGTGATAGTACAAAGAAAGCAGATAAGAAATTATTATGTCTTAGTTTTCATAATCCAAGAATGACAGGGAAGCACATGAAGCTATAAAGCAGAAAACTTTAAACGACCAAAAAGACATGCTTCCCCCCCCCCCCCCCCCCCAGATGACTCATAATTAGTCTGTGGAACTCATTTTTCAGCAAATTTGTGGATCCCAAAATGAAAAATGTATCCCAGTACATTTGCAGTCATTACAGAGCACACTATTCAAATGTATTGAACATGACTGGAAGAAAAAAAATCCATCAATAGCTCTTGTAGATGAAAACTGTGGGCTCAGAAAGGTTGTACGCCAAGGGCTAGGAAAGGAAGGAAGAGTATACCTGGGAAGTAACTATCCGTGTTCGCACCATTCTCATGCTCTTTCCCTAACCTTCCTCGTCTGGCCTCTAACAGACAAAGACGCTGGACTTGGTGAACCCTGGAGATGTCCGTCGAGGCAGGGTCTGCCCTACGGACCTGTTAGAATACAGAAGAGGGCATCCACATCAATTAAACGTAGTATTTCTTTCCCAGAGCTTTACTGTTGCATCCGCTTGCAACAACCAGAAGAATATATTCTTGCATTAAATGGTAACAAAGCATTTGCAGAGAAAGAAACACAGAGGTTACAGTATCCACCAGCAGCCACAAGCCACACTCATGCAGAAGGACAGCAAGGATGGAGCCCGAGGTGAAGTGTATTCCACTAGCTCTAATCATTGCATACTCATTTTTTGCTTTGTTCGTTGCCTTAATACACCCTCTTTCAAAATGGTGACTCACTACATGCAGAGGGGAAGAAAGGATTTTTTAAAAAATAAGCTTTTATTTTAATAGCACTCATTGACAATGTTTGAGAGAGGAAAACATTTCTACCAAATTTTAGAAGAAGACTGATACATTCACAAAATCCCTGTAGTAATAGTAAAAACTAAAGTACACAAAGGAGCATGCTTTGTGTTACAGAAAGCTCTCCTGGAAGATACCTTAGCAGAGACTGTTTAACATTTTTTCCACATTCTGGGAAGTAATCTGTATGTGATGCACATAACCATGCAAACTGTACATCACTTATGCCATCACTGCCCTGCTATCAATAAATACTCATAATAGCCATGGTGGTGGTTACTACAGTCTTGAGGGTCGATGATGGTCTCTTGGTCTAAAACATTAACAAGTCCTTGCTTTTTATATCAAAAGTTAAAACTCTTCTTGCTAATCCTGTTTTTATTTCATTTTATTTTTCTCATTCCTTTCAGTCCACCTAAGACATCTGTTTAACCACTTTTGTTGTGGCTGTGTGACTATATTATATTCTTAAACATTCAGTCTTTTCTACCCCTGGAGTAGTTCACACGGTGTTAACTTTACTGTAGACATAGTAACAGTGCTCTAACCACCGTGCCATCTTCGGAAAGCCAGTGACAAGTGAGAGAACCATGCTGTATCTTCTTCACCAATTAAGCTGCTAAGGCAAGTAATCAAATGGTGGGACATAGTGTAGATAGAGGATGCAGGGTTTGGAAACTGCATAGGCTAGACCAGGGGAAAAAATCTCCAGCATTCTTATAGAGTAAATGCTTCCACAAATTAGATTATTTCAGAATACCTATTCCAATTTCTTTTCTGTTCTTACCTATTTCATTCTAAGATAACTTTCAAATTGAGCTTCAAAAGGAGGATGGAGCTCTGCAGATCTTAGGCTGCAGGGAGTGCCTGGGACCTTTCACCGAGGTGGTCTCGTAGCCTGCAGGAGATGTGCCACTGCTGAGAAACTGTCATTGTGAGAAGATGTCACCAGGCTGTGCAGCAACATAAGAAAAAAAAGTGTTTAAGGGTGATTGTACATTCGACTGAGTTGCACAGAGGTTGTAGAGTCTCCACCCTCAGAGATGTTCAGAAACCTACTGTACACAGCCCTGAGCAGCCTTCTGTAGCTGACCCTGCTTTGAAGAGTGGGGCCAGACTAGAGGATTGCAGAGATCCCTGCCAATCTCCACAATTTTGTGAATCTGTTATTCCACCGATTGCAAAAAGGCAACTCCTTTTTTATTTTATTTTATTTTTTTTTAAATTCTGTTTTCTGCTGGCATAATTTCTGCTGGAACGTTCTCCTTCTTCTATTTCTTCAGTCACATTCTGTCTAAAATATGTTTCCTACTGTACAGCCTTCAAATTACAATCCTCATTTATAAAACAGAAGTAGAATATGCCCTGCTTTCCTGTACAGGACCAACTGATATGCTTTCAGCATTATCAAAGGTGTAAAATGGGTCAGTACTGATTCTTGAATATAATTCCAGCATAAAGAATATATTGCTCAAGATCATGGTTCTCACACATCACAGATCATGTCATCTTGTAGTATTGATCACATCATTTCCTGAGGCACTCTATTTAAAATACCATCACTGTTAAAACAAGTGTGGATTTCATTCATTTTTCTCAAACCAGACAATTTTTAAAGCCTAGTACCAATTATTTTAAAATCTTATTAATTAAATCTTATTTCTTGATACCATGCAGCTGAGCATGTCAGCTCAAGAAATTTTTTTGTGATACCCTTCAGCCTGTGCTGCCATTTTCCTTCCTACCAGATTTGTGCATTACCAGATGAGCTGACAGGACAAATTCACTCCAGAACAGAGAGAGCCACAATTGATTTTTTTTGTTGTTGAACTTGCCACAGGACACAATGCAATGTTTATATTGGATTTATGTTTTATGCTGGCCTAGAGAGGACACAATATGTGATCCAGCATAAAGTCCATAGAGAAAAGTTACCCTTCAAAATGCTTTGAGTGAATTAGAGCGAGGGAGTTGATACTAGCTCAGCTTTGTATGTCATATGGATGTAGCTTTTTTAAATAGATAGTTACAACAGCTTTACTGTGTCATTGGACCACGTCTTAGTCAGGCTCGTTCTTGTTCTCTTTGTCGGAATGAATCTTGCAAAACCTACGGCCTGCTGTGTTTGTTTTAATGGAAAGTGACAGAAACCGGTGTTTTTTTCAGGTTGTCTTTGGCACTTTCACAGGGCAGAGGAAAGAGAGCTTTAGGTGGAAAAGGTCTTGATCTCTCTGCTTCAGTCAAAGTCGCAAGCAGCCAATTATTATGTAGATTCAGCTGTTAGCATTAACACCTCCTTTTGAATCTCTCTTTTGTTCTCCGAGTTAGGCAGGGCTTCAAAAGCCTGGAACGTTTATCTCCGCCCAGCTCCCTTGCTCCTGCCAAGGGCCCTCTGTCCCCGCCGCAGGGGGGTCTGGTGGCCCCTGGATGCAGCGCTGGCCGCCGGTACAGGAGACCTGGCGTAGGGAGCATGGAGGTGCCGCCTCACCTCACATCACATGAGCTGAATATCTTTACTACACTGAGATCTTGCCCCGACTTACACCTTTTAGAAGTCTGCCATATTATTTTTAGCTGTATAATTTTCTTTTCCTTGAAAGTATTTTTAATGTTATTCAACGTAGATACAGTTCAAAATGCCTCAAGTGTGATTTATATAAATTTTCCCAAATATTCTAATAATTTATAGTTCCGTAGCACTTGGTTCACAGTATTTCTTATAATATTTTTTAAATTCTTGTGAATTCATGCCAGCACACAATAAATATTAAAACTGGATAATTTGAACACATAAATTATTTTGACCATTTTCGATAACGTTGCTACAAAGAATGAATAAAAACAGATTGATAATATCTTGAGAACTGGGCTTTTGGATTGCACATTTTAAAATGAAAGATTCTCTGTAGCTATAGATACCCTTCATTTCAGTACAGGCACAACAACAGATACTAGCTGAGGTTCTGACCCTACACATGACCTGCATTATTATAAAGGCTCTCCACAAAAGAGGCGGATTCATTCATCCTCGGTGAACCTGCAATAGCTCCAGGTGGGTGAGTAGTTTATTTACCAGTACTTTAAGATTATCTTTCAGAAATTGAGTGAATTTTTTAATGTGTTTGCTCTCACAGAGACATATATGAACGTTATCAGCCAGCAATTAAATGAAATACTTTCCAAAATATACAAGTACCCCGAACTTCCACTATAAAGTCAAAAAGTAGTCAAAGTTAATAAATCGCCTATATTTGATCCCTATTCCCCTCAGCTATCTTTGGAAGGCTCCTCCAAATAAGAAATGGTAGTGGTTTAATCTTTTACTGACTTAATTAAACCTACAGTAAGCCCTAGTGTGGTCACTTACTCCAGTCGGTTTGGTTTAGTTTATTTAGGCTACTATTCGGTTTAAGTTCAGTGAGCCGTTGTTGCTCACATTTAAGAGTATCTACATACCGGTCACTACTGGTTTAATTAAAGCCATCTAATTAAGCCAGAATTTTCACTGTCCATTAGCATTCTCTTACATCTGCATTTTGAGTCGTAAGGTTTCAACACTGGGAACTCAAAGTTAAAGTCCCAATGCATTGTCTGGAGGGGGCTGCTTAGTGCTCGGCATTTGCAATTCATGGCCTGAGCCATTCATTTTTCCCTTGCAGGCAGTGAGAACTGCAAGTGGCCCATCACTTTGGAAAAAGTGATCATTATTTAGAAGTGTAAATGAAGATGCCAGAGGCTAACCTCAGGTTTTGTCTGAAACAAAGACTGATGTCTCTGGTCTGTAGCGATGGATTGGACATGTCATAACAGAGAAATACCACATTTATCCTCAACATTACATGTTACATGCACCAGAATCATCTTCCTTTTCATATTCTTCATATTTTCCATTCCTTTTCTAGCTTCTTCCCGATCCAGATTCTTCCTGGTTGTCCCTCCCTGACTGAAAGCTGAATCACTGAAACTCCTGCTCATTTGCTTCCTGCTAAAATGAGGTGGTATTTCCAAAAGTACCACTTCCTCCCACTGACTAATATAGTGCAATATCCTACAATACAGGTTTGCTTTGCTTGCTGCGTGTTCTGTTTTATCCCACAATGTTTATAGAATTAAACAATTTAGTTACAAAGTGGATAAGATAATGTGTAGATCTTAATGTGTACAGGCCACATACAGTAGCAAAGGAAAAATAAATTAGGAAGAAAACAATAGAGAAAACTGAAAGGCTGAGACTCCAGGACTGATGTAACAATTATTGATAATGAACCACTGCTGAAAATGGTTGCCAGACAAAATCTCTATTTCCATAAAATTTGAACCAAAACAAAACCAACAAAAAATATCAGCTCACCAAAGCAGAGATTATAGAATGGCTTTCTCCAGTGGTCGGCATTTCCTAGCAGACCGTTCTTGTGCCAGGAGAGGTTTAAACATGTGAAGATGGAGGGTTTTCCAGTTATACAGAAGTGGAAAGATTAGAAAGGGATTAAAATATTAACAGAGGAAGACAAGTGGATTGCAAGAAAATGCCTCACCTGATGGCAAACTAAATCACTGAAGCCTGATGTAGGCTAGCTGTCAGCATGGATATTGGCACTTCACCCATTTATCTCCATTGATTTTAGAAAAATGTTATGCTTAGCTTAGATAGGAATCCTATTGTAATCCTGATTACAGTGAAATTAAATCTATCACAGTTGTAGATATATCTTAAGTCAAAAATGATCATTTCCTTACACCAATCTCTTCTTTAAATTAACCTACAGTTATGTGACATCCAGAGCAGAAGTGGAGAGATGTGACAAAAACAAATTGGTCATTGTTAAGTCAGTTCAGCTCCTATCCAGCCTCCTTTCCCTTCTCATGGGCTATCTTCCTGTACATTATCTTTCCTGTGAGTTACTCATCACTTCATATTTGGGATCAAATCCCTAGTTACTTCCACTTCAAACAGCATCTCCAGGTTCTGATCCAGAGATGCACCATTTAGCTATGGCTGGTGAAAAGGTATTATTTTCAGCAGTATGTCATGTGCTGATATTAAAGATGAATGAAGCTAGTGAAACTAGGTTAAAGAGTTTTCACTGGGAAACCATTTGGATATATAGCTACTGGTTATCTGACACATCCATGTTTCATTTTAACTCTCTCACTATCACTCAACCCAGTTGTCTCAAACGATGGCTACTACAGTGTAGGATTCCTTTAGTATAATTCATTAGCACTACTGCTTTTTGTAGAGCTGACTAATCAAGCGCTGGTGGACAAACATGAGCCATGGTCTCCCAAAAGTGTTCTAAGCCCTGAGCTGTTGCTTGCTTTAAATTCATCACCAAAATAACTCTTCTGAAAATTCTGACATCTATGGCAGGATAAAGTATTTTGGAATTTTGAAAATATCTTCAGGACAAACCCCTTTCCTGTCCAAGCTTAGTTGACATGGAGATATACTTCACCAAGTCTAACAGTTTCTGCATTTGAAATGCAGAGCTCTGTAAGGTGACAGGAACAGTGTTGGGGGCAGTACAGGCAGGCTGCTCCACCAGGGAGGGCACAGAGGCCAGGAGCTGAGGGTGACAACACAGGCAGGAATGCTGCCTCAGCCACGGGTGTCTGGAAGTTGTGTTGGTGAGTCCAGATGAGGAGCAGGTCTGAATGCAGTGATCAGGGTGAGCCTCAGGCCACTGATCTGCCAGGAGGTCTGTCATGATGAATCAAGCCTGAGGCCAAGCCAGGAAGTCAAGTCAAACCAGGGCAGCAAGGTCCAGGTCTGAATGAGAAGGTTTGACAGGAAATACAGACTCAGCTGCAGGCAGAAGAGCTTGAACTTAAAAGCAGCTCCCAAGAGAAGGAGGGGCAGGCCCCCTCTCTTCCTTTTCTTTGCAACAGCTCTTACCAGCAAAGAAGCTGAGCTGGACTCAGACAGACAAATGTTTTTGAGCTGGGAGAAGCTCTGAATAGACTGCATAGAGTGAAAGTCCATCTGTGATAGTGCCAGCTGCAGGAACGGCTTCACGCTCTTGGTTTTGCCTTGTAGGCCAGGTACTCTGACTGAACAAGAAGCTCTGCTCCTAGCTGTCTTCTGTATATTCTTTTCCTCTAACACTCAGGTAAAGAGAGGCAGAAAAAAGAAGAACCAGCACCACTATGGCTCCAGCACTTGGATTCTGCCCCTCTCCCCATCAACAGTATGAGAATTGACACCACTAACTTCTGAAGTTTCACCTCATTATTTTTGTGAAGAGAAAAGGACTGTAACTACTGCTGCACCCAACACCTTGGTACAGCAACCCCCACAAATCATCACCTGAAGAAATAGCTCCCACCATTCCCAAATCTTCCTCTCCATTCCCAAGGGTTTTTGGGGTCATCCTTACTTCATTATGTGTATCATTACCCTTTTCATCTACAACTTCTCCTGTCTGTCAAGCTAATGCCTCATTTTTTAACACAAACAAACCCCATTCATCTTTCATTTCCTCTCTCTATAACGTTCCTCTTGCATGCAGTTCCTTCTGCTCTCAATCCATTTTCACTTTCTTCTTTGTCCCGTTTTTCATTTTTCTTTCACCTGTCACCAAACCATGTCATTGCTTTCCACCTAGACCTAGAAAAGCTGTGAGTATGAAATTTAACACGGTGAAGAAGCAATTGGATGGTTTCTGTACAAGGAATTAGTGCTCAGACTTCTAGCCTGTGAGAAACAGGCTTATGGGAAAGAAATATGGAGAATGGTTGTCTGCTGTTTCTGGTAAAACAAGATCTAGAAGGCGAAAAATCAGATTCTCAGGTGGCAAACAAGAGACACTTTACTATGCAGTGCATAATTGAGCTGTAGAAGTAATTACAAGATGCCATGGGTTTCAAAAGCTTACATGATCCAAAGAATAATTAGACAAATTCATGGCTGAAAATAATCTAACAAGCACCATTAAAAGTAATCCTACCACAGGATCAGGCCTTGGCCTGGATGTGCTAGAGAGAAGCTTGGTTCTCTCCCCAGGATTAAAGCCAGAGGATGGCCTGGAGATGCCAATCCTCCTCTAGGTACATAAGTGGCAGTTGCTGTGCTGGTGATGATGAAAATAATAATTAACATTACAAGGCTAGATAAAATTATAGTTCTGAAGGATATTGCAACAAGGTGGCCTAGTTTGAGGGTGGGAAGCATGGTGGAGACAGAGGCCCAGAGCTCCCCTCTAGCATGTGAAAACTATGAAGAAACTTGTGATTTTTGTTTACAAACTTTGCACTTATTAATTTTAAAAGGAATAAGTACTGGTAAAAGGCACCTGTCATCACTTATTTAGCCCATAATCAGGCCTCAAAGACTATAATTAGAAGGGGAAAAAAGTAAGAAAATTAGATTCTTACCAGTTTTAACAGGGAATATGTTAATACAAGGTAGTATCTGCTGAACAAAGTGGTTTACCATGAGAAAATAGAAACCTATAAGGCTGAGAAAAATATCCAACTTGTCCTGTCCTAATGCACCAAGTGAAGAATGTAATCACATACTTAATTTAGGCATCTAAGTGAGATGCTGAAATGCCCATAGAAAATGCATGAATTTTCAATTAAAGAAAAAAGTGGCTGCCTGGTTTCAGATGCTCTGAATTTGTGTTTAAACTACACTAAAGTAGACAGTGTGCATGCTCCAGGATTGCATTCTTGGATTTTTCCAGGCACTGATACACATATACTCTTCCATTCCCTAAGCATTAGGTGTACTGAGGTGACACAAAGGAATTCTTCTGTATCTACTACAAGCAGAAAAAATATTAACTGGCAGTAATGAGAGAGTCATCAAACTTCACCCAAGACAAATGGAGATCAGTATCAATATAAAGCAAAGGGAGAACAAGAGACCTACCACCCTGAAGAGACAGGTGTCTGTCACTTCCCTAAAGATTTTTTGAATGTGGGCCAACCAGGTGCTGTACAGATGTTCGCTCTGGTTACCTGTGGGAAACATGGGAAAATCCTGAAATCAGGCATCCTGCATGCCAGGACAAGCAGATATGTTCCGGACCATCCATCTGTGCACAGTAAACCTCTCTACACTGAGAGTTGCTCTGAAAATAAGGCCACCCTTAGGGAAACTGTGCTTCAGTTAATGCCAAACAGCTGCAATCCAGTTTTGAGTTCAGTGTACCTATTTGTAGGTAGCTGTTAGCAGCCAGCTAGCTGTCTGCCTGCAAAGACTCCAATAATGTCAAGGTTATTTTATTAACACTGAATAAGTTAATGAATGGATTTGGTTATATGACATGTGGCTGTATGTGCACATGCAAGAAAGCCAAGCCATTGAATCCAAATCATAAACAAGCTACCTATTATAAAACAAACATCAGACAAACAGTAATAACACAGCTGACTGAAAAGGAATGGGAATATGACCTCTTCATTGCACAGTACTATATTCCTTCACCATAGTCTAAAATGTTATCATCTGAATTCCTATCGTTTGTCACTGCAAGGCTGTGAGCACAAGACATTCCCTGTCTGTGTTACATCTTTGCCTAGTTCTTATGAGTAATTTACTTCCTAGATGCCTCTTCAACATCACTGATGCCTTAATCCCAGCTCTGTGCATAGATTTCCTCCTTCTCCTGATAGATACTTTGAGGTCACTAGAAGGAGAAGCAACAGAGAAGTCATTGGCTTCACCAGTTTTGTAGGCACAACCCTCCTGCCTTTGGCCCAGCTCTATGGTCTCCCATCACTGCTGAATGGCTGAATACAGTAAAACATGTTCCCCCATGTGGGACAGCTCACGTGTCCGTGCTGTCCCCGCGTCTGGCAGGAACAGACTGAAGGCACGAGAATGCCCTTGTGGAAAGTCTCTGGCTGAACATGTCAGCAAGTTACACCCACTCCAACCAAACCAAGCCAAATGGCAGATGTCTTCTCATTCCAAAGGGAGACAAGCAGCTTCTCTATTTTCCTCTCTCTTTCTTTTCTCTAGGAGAAAACAAACTTTGCAGTATGCTTTGCTTCATCTAAAGTCCACCGAGTGAGTGCCAAAGAAACACATTTCCTAACTGTTCCTTGCACTGAGGTTCCCAGTGAGTTCCAGCTCTCCCTGATAGAAATAAGTTATTGTGCCCTCAGGGGTATTTGGGGTTTCTTCCTAACCAATGAAGGGCCAAGAGCACCTGCAATTTAGCAAATACAGTCCATCTCCCATGGCCATGACTGAGGATGGGAGGCAGGGAGGGCCGTGCCACCACCAGCTTCAAAGGTGAACAGCTCATCCTTCTACCTATCCACACAGATTTTCTGAAAGTCTTTTAATCTAAGGAGGCTTTGGGGGGGGGTTGGTATTATTCTAAATATATTTTAAACTTATTAATAGAGGTCAAACATTTTAAAATTTTATCTTTCAACTTAGAACTAGATGTTTCTTAAAACATTCCATTTGCTCCAGAAAAGCCTAGCATTAAAGTTAATTAGTATTGCTGACTGCATACTGTCTAACTTCATACTGTTCATCAGAAACCATGGCTTCTCCTTTTTAAAATATCATTTCCCATAAGTCAGCATGCAGTTCTTCTGGTATGCTTTTTGTTCTTTTCTTTGAATACAGTATAACTTGATCCTCTTCTCATGTTACTGGAGAAGTATTTATAATGGTTTTGTAACTCTTTGACTTCTTTTACTGAACTTGATAATAGCTGCTGCATCCCTTCTGCTAATATCTTGACTAGGATCTTTACATCTGAATTTAATAATTTTTCCTGGACTCTGCTTTCCTGTGATAATAAATCCAGGGAAAATTATTATCTTAGGAGCTTGAATAGAAGCCAGATCACCAGCAATCTGCTGGTGCTCTGAGAGTACTGAGTTTTACCATGTTACATGGTGATATTCTGGCAGATAATATTCTGTCATAGATATCCCATTGTGTCCAATAACTGAAGTGACAGTAGATCTCATTTAAGAGTTTTGAAAGACTTTTACCTGAGAAGCTGTGAAGAGAAGGTGGCTGCACAAAAGCAGATGGTTTGAAGAAAAAAGCTAGGCTTCCATCTGATGCCCAGCATCACATATGGCTGGCTTAGTATTCCTGGTATCACTCAAGCAGACCTTTGTGCCTGTGATGGTTACCTGGTTCACACAGGAGGAGAAATAAATCTGTTAAGTTCCTCAAATTTAACCATCTGAGCTGAGAGAAGGGATAGCGCAGGGCTTACGGAAAGGTTTGACAAAAGCATGGGTAGTGCTCATGCTCCTGCGCACAAAGAAAGGAAACATTTTGCAGAAAATGACATCAGGAAGATGAAACAAATGGAAGTTAAAATGGAGTCAGGAAGATTCACATTGCTGGACGATTATAGAAGCCAGGGCATGTGAACCAGCCCCCGCATCAGCAGCCACCCTCTCAAGCAATGCATGTTCCTCAGTGACAATTTCAGATCAACCTGGTGTGTAGGTGTTAGTGTCCTTAAGATGTCAGAAGCCTCAGTGGTCATGTGGCACCCCTGGATAGGTGAGGTTTTCTGGGCACCCCCAGCTGTAACCCCCGGCAAAGGCAAGTTGAAAAGTGTTTGGAGACCCCAGCTCCCCATGTGCACCCCTTAATCTGAGTTGTCTGCTCATCTCTGGCAAAGCCTCAGCTCAAAACCTGGTGGGCAGCTGAAAGGTAACCCTGGCACAGCACCTTGAGCTCTCCCATAAAGCCTGTCCTCAGCAAGAGAAGTCCTCCGTTTCCTCTCTTGCTCCTCTCTGCCAAAAACTGGATGTCCAGAACTGGATTTAGATGCTTATATTATACAATTTACCTGGTGAGTTGGTGGGATGTGAAAGCTCTGATAACGCTTGTTTTGGATGACATACGTAGTTGAGGCATAGATAAGTCAAGATCATTGTCACCAACTCTCTTCCAGAAACAAAAATACTTTGCATTTCCATACCCTATGGATCTTCAATTACTTAGACATTAATGACTGAAAACATAGAACTAACTACGGGTTAGGTTAGCTAGGGGTTAACGTGAGTAGCGCTGGCGGCTGACTTTTGGGTAACTCTGGCGAGTAACACTATTCTCCACAACCCACGAGTGAATCAGGGAGAGGCGGAGGCACAAATCCAGAGCCCTTCCCCGCTGTCGCAGGGCCGGGACAAAGCCCCGGTGCTGTTGCTGCCGGCCCAGCAGGTGTCAGCACAGCACCAGGGTCCTTCTGTCCCGGCGCGTGACGCAATGCCGGCGCGGCCCGGGCGGGCCGTGACGTCACACCCGCGGCCGCTGACGCAGCCATGGCGAGCGGGCAAATGCCGGGGGTGGCTCCGGAGAGCAAGAGTTTGTAGGAGCCACTTGTCTTTGTGCCCTTTGGCCCTGCCACTGTTGCCGTAACGTGTGGCACCGCAGCAGGGCAGGGATGGCTGGGGAGGGTCGGGCACAAGGCACATGCCCAGGAAAGATCACGCGCTTAATTGCCTTGGCACAAAGCCGGGGGCAAGGAGCGTATCTCTGGGTGGGATGGCAGGTCAGAGACGTTAGGTACCAAAGCTTGGCTACAGTGATGCCACAGAGGGTTTGTGGTCGGCTGAAACGTCTGGGTTCATGCCAGCCAGTGTACTCCTCACAGATAAACCTCCAAAGGCTGGTCTAAATCCTCCTCCATGGGCTGAATCTGGACTTATGTTCAATTTCCTAGCAAGTTACACTGCCAGAAATTGCACATGTATCTCTCCAAGCACATCAAATGCAAGACCTTCCTTTCTCCCTGGCTGCAGGACCTGTGATGGATTTGCTTATCTCAAACTCCACAGTGTTTCAACATACATAATTTGGTTAAATGAGATTATCAGACTAACTCAGATTCAAACAGCTGGTTTCTTCCCTAATCACTAGTGAAAAGAATCCTTGCTTTTTGTACTCTTCCTTTCATGGAATTAAGGCTGAAGAACAGGGTAATGCCAAGTTCCTTTGAAATGACTGCCAACACAAACCCTGCTACCATTGCACATGCACCCTCTGTGCACAAAATCAGATCCTTTCTGGATCTTCAGTGTTCTTGGCTGCACACTTTTCATCCTTTAACTACATGGAATCCTAAAATATATTTTTTCCTGTGGCACCCCTCGACGGACCATGCATCACCTAAATAAACCTTTTGTTAAGAATGCCTTGTATAGTCATTGGCCTCCATATATTTTTTCTACCATAAGTTTCAGTGAGGTTATTTAATGGTACTCACCTCACTGGTACCAGAGCATCTCACAAGCTAAATCTGGGATTTCAGATCAATCAGCTTTTGACATGCCTTCACTCTTAGTACATGGACACTGCTCTGAATATCTTGCTGTTTATTCAGGTGAAACTGAGTTAACTCAGCCAACACTGCTCTTCCCTGAGCTTTTAACATGCCCAGTTAATTTATGTATTGAACGGTCAAGTCATGGTCTTCTGGGTTGCTCCCCCTCATTAGCAACCTCCTGGGTGCAAACACTTAACTCCTTAACTCCCAGCAACACCTTTTCAAATGTCTCTTTCATCTACAACCATTGTGATGCCAATTACTTGAAACAGAGGCAAAAGTAATGAAAAGTATGAATCAAAGTGTGATAGCCATCTCCAGTGCTTAGCCTGTCAAGACAAAGGAGTCATTACACTCTTCTGGGCTTCACTTTTTGACAGAAGTCTGAGACACTTCACAGGTGTTGGAATCCGAGGGACCACGTACTCCTGTGCCAGCAGGTCACCCTTCCTCAGGGAAGCTCTGTAGCACTCACCCTCATTCATAAGGACCAGCTTCCCATCACATCTACAGCCAGTCCTCAGGGGCAGGCCCTGCAGTGCCTGCTATCTCAATAGCAGCAACTTCTGTGCCTAAAACAAGCTCTGCTATGTAGCCTTTTGTAGTCACTCTTCTGGAGGCATTTTAAAAATGCTGTCTTCAAAGTCACTCATTCATTTGGATTTGTTACACATCCCTTATATCGATAATTCCTTCATGGTGTGGTCTTGTCCTCTTCCTCTGGATATAGCAGGGATTCACCTTCTACGCATTTATTCTATTTTCTTCTCTTTAATGGAACCCAGAATAGTCCCAAGCCAATCTGGATTATTTCAGATCATCTGAGATCAGAGAGGAAATACCATGCTAGGATCCTCCCACGTGTCCCTCATCTTTATAACCTTATTCATGACAACCTACCACACACTTTTTAGGGTACTGTTGTACTTTGGAAAGACTGCAGCATCTGTTCTATCCAGGACTGGGTCACCCTCTTCAAGAAGGAAAATCACACCATCTCAGCTAAAACATTTTGTTATTGGAGACACAAGGAAAAAATACTGGGAAAGAACATCAGCTTCCCAGAGAAGAACAATTGCTCCCTGCTGGGATGAAACACAAGGCTCCTGCATGTCTGCCTCATTATGTGAATTTAGGAAGACTTCCCGTAGCTTCTGAAATGCATCAAAGAAATTCTGAATGTTGTTCATGAGATTATTATTCTGGGCTATGTCTGTTCAGTAGCTGATAGACAGCCAGATGAACAACTATAAAGAGATCCAGCTCAACGCCCTGCCTGTTTTCAGCCACACGTGCTGCAGGCAAGCTGGCCTAACTTGACCAACATACTTGGGGCCGGTGTTCTACGTGCCCTGGAAAACATGATCTGTCCAACTGACATATTTTAACTGCAGAAATAGAAGACATTAAAGGTTTCTAAGTCATGTAGCAGGTATCTAGCTGATACTTGAGCTGGCATATTCTGAGTCATGGTGCAGAGACTGACATTGCTATATTCCCTTTGAGCTTTGGGGTGCAGAACTGCAACACAAAGTGTAGATCAAGGAAGAATAAGGCACAGCTTACTTTGTGGAGAGTGTAAAGAGCAGGCTCTGACCAGCACTTTGCAGCAGTATCTTTCCAGAAAGGACTGGGATAGTCCCACCCAAACTGGGATTAGTTACCATGTCCTCCCCTGCTGAACAGCTCAGGCTTCAAGCTGTGAAACACCGAAGAGGCTTTGCAAAACTTTGCTGGAGACAACCTGGCTTTCCATTGCTAGCAGGAAAGTATGGGGACATGCATTTTACAAATAATGCAATATTTGTAATGGTAACTTACGGGATACTAAAATACATGGGATGTTTGGCAATACCAGCTGTTTTATCTGGGCTATGTTTCCATGTTTGTCTTTAACCACCCCTGGCTGACACAGACAATGGACAGCCATCTATACCGACCAGACTGACACACGATGAAGCACTAATATCCACAGCATAATGCTGTCCTCATTTTGTGTGTAAGGGTTGACACTTCCCATGTGGAAGTTTGGTTCACGGCTTTTCTCAGCTTTCATTTCTAGGAAGCAAATATACAAAGTTCCAGGTCTGAAAGTGGCTTTTACTCGTCATGGTTGTGCTGGCTGGCAAGGCTTTGATTTGTTTGTAAACACAGAAGCTCTATACTCCAATCTGAGGACAGGTGTTTATTCAGCAAAGCTACCACTATGATGAGGTACCACCTCCAGTGTATGGAGTGTTGTCACAGATGCAAACCCAGCATCCCAACAGGATTCCCAGCTCCCAGACAGGATCCCCAGTCTCCTCCTGAAACAGACCTGCCCGCAGGCTTCCTGTAGAATGGATTCAGCATTTTGGAATGAAATCCTGTTATTCAGTCCCCAAAACCCCCTCAGATGTGGTGATCTGGACACTCTGCTAATGCCACCTCTTGAAGTTTAAAGTTGTTGGAGAAGATTAAGGGTGTTTTTCCAGAAAAGATCAGGCTGGGAAAGAGCTTTCTTTGGAGCCAAGTTTTATTCAACTAGACTCTCTGAAACAAATAGATCTCCTTAAATGTCTTTTCAGTATTCCTAAGTATTATGACAGCAGATCAATTTGCCTGTGGGGTGCCTGAAACTCTGGTAAGAAACACTTTTCTGTCTAAAGGATATGTTGCTTTAATATACAGAGAGAGGCAATGAGGTAATTTAAACGGAAAGAATTTTATATTACTCATGTACAAGAACAAAAATACAGAAATCCTCTGATAAAAGTCTATCCTTACATAACTCCCATGCAATGCAAATATATTTACCTCCTCACAGACTGAAGGTTGCACCAACAAATGAATATACAGCTGAGGAAATTTTCGAAGATTAAGAGCAATAAATATCAGGACAGGAAGATAGCACTGCAACACAGTTCAGAGATCTTGTCTAGAGAAACCTCGTAACATATCAAAAAATTAGACTCATTATTTTCTGTGTCAGAAACTTTCAGAGAGTGAGAAATTCCTGTCCCTACATTATATTAAAGAGCACTTAATATAATGCTATTAGACTAGAGGCCTTGTTGGAATTGTGAACTCCCTTTCTTTATATTTCTATTTCTGACCTCTTTTATTTCCTCTGTCATGTCCCAACACCACAAGATGATGCAATATTGCATCACCATCTAATACTGAGACCTCTCTGTCAGCAGCCATAAAACTTGAGTTTCTCCACCCCTTAAGAATAACCAGTGATCTTAAAGATCTGTTTACATACACTCTGCTACCATGAGGAGTACATCTCTCTCTGACAAACTCATACACACATGAACAGACCAAAAAAGGCATTCAAGCCGGTAAGAGGTATTATGTGAGTTTTACGTCTCAGCTGATGTGTGTGTGTATGTATGTAGCACAGAGGAAACAGCTTGTACTCCCACCCTGTGCTTTAAATACCTATTCTGAAGTATAACAGCCTAAATCAGTAAAATGGGAGACAAAGTCTTCAGCAGATGTATCTCAGAAAGCTTCTGAACACCTGCTGTTTCCTGTTTGTGAGCTTAAGGTGTTTGAAGTGAGGGATTTTGTGCAAAATCTCAGTCACCAGGAGCACCAACCTATTAGGAGAAAAAGGAAAGAGTGGGTATTTCTTGAGGGAGATGGGAAAGAGATAGGAAAGACTCCTCTTTTCCTTGTTAGAGATTTCCTGACTCTGCTCTGCCTACAGAGGTTCACAGAGATCATTTCTGGATCTGGCCACAAGGCTTCTTTCATGCCCATCAGACCTTAAAAGGTTCCCCTGGACCGAGCTTCTACCTGGAAAACAAGCTCACATAGGAGACATCTCATAGAGGACTTAACTGCCTACACACGGGTGCAGCAAGAGCCCACCCTTAATTTGCTCTTCTGGATCCCCCTATTCCCCCAAAGTCTCCTCCTGTTTCCCCAAGAAATGACCAGTATCAATAGAGCTGCCTTTCCCATGACATAAATCTGTGAATGGAGGACAGATCTGCAGGCACCACTTATCTATCTGTTACATCCCTTTCACAAGCAGCTACCATACCTAGAACATGATGCAAAAGCCAAACTAAAATTCAGCTCACTCCTCCTCTGCTTGTTGGCAAGTTATAGCAAGAAGAGAAGCTTATTTTTGATACCAAAGTTGCCATATGATCGTGCATATGGACAAATCAATAACAGTAGTGTTAATACAACTGATCACTTACATGATCAGTTTTCACAGCAGAGCTGCAAGATAAAAGGATTCTGTCAATTTATTTTAAATCCTCCACTGAATGCATCATAAAGAGTTTACAACCCAATTAGAAAATTACAGCTCATAAATTCTCCAAGAAGGGAGAAGTCTACCTATCATTCCACCAGGATGCACAATGTATCATACAATGGGGTTTTTCCATTTTCTTTACATAAAGAAACAATTACAAAACTGAATGTAGCTATTGCTGGGTTTAGGCAAGCAGACTTTGACTTTGTTGTTACAAGACCTACAAAGTTTCTGCATTTAATCTTTTTCTCTGCTGGCAATATAGATAATAAAACCAACCCATACTATTAGATACTATTTCCTAAATTGCAATGAACCCAGTTTGTCAATGATAACAGAACATTTCTATCCAGCATATGTCAGTATATAAAGTTGTTGCTGAGAATTTAATGTGGCTGTTATTCTTTATCGCAGTTTCTCCACTAAATGACATAAAAACTGATGTTTGACTGTGCAGAGGATACAAAAGATACCATCTTACATTTCTTCAACCTCCAAAACTCCCATTTAAGATCACTACAGCAATTCCTTGTCATATTTTTATTATAGCTGGTAGATAAAGAAAATAATTGCATTTTGACTGCACCCCACAAGATTATATTAGCAAAATGATTGCTTCTTTGCATGACTAATTTTGATTAAATCAGCTTCATTTAAATATCAAATTGTGTTCTTCACCTTTCTTCATTAAGCTATGGTATTCCTGACTGTTTCAAAGTTCCGTTTTTGCTATGGTAAAATATGCATTTCAATTTATTGTGCAGGCTGTTCTTGACTAAAAAAAACCCAACAAACCAAATGATAATTGATGGGAAATGTTTTAAGTCACATTTGGAAAAGAACAGGGAGAAAATAATGTTAAAATGTGTATTTCCAAAGAATATACAACCTATAAGGAGAGCATCCTTTCCTACAGGAAAGTCTGTATTACTTGACTTGCCAGAAAAGGCAATAAAGAAAATTGAGCTGTATATAGACAAGCTGAAGATAAACTGCAAAAATGTAATATTTTACTAACATACTAAATCCTGAAGAGAGCAAGATTTTCAGTTTACCAACCTTTCTCAAATTTAATGTGTAAAATAATTTATTCTTTCATTGCAAATAACACTATATTGACTTATAGCTATTTTAAAAATGTTACACAATTCTGGCTGAAATCAACATGAAACGTGTCATTTGCTCTGGCTGTAAATTATCCCTTCTATAACTGTCTTTGGACAAATGAGTCTTTTTATTCAGCTGCTCAAATCTCCATATGTTTGTGCATCCCCAAATAAAGTCCACGGATTTTAACAGGATTAGTCGCCAAACTGGCTACACTTGTGTTCCCGGAGTGATCCATCTGGGGATCCAGCCAACAACAGCAAAAAAAGACTTCCTATTTTGATAAGGCTTTTAAATATCTTTTAAAGCATTCAGTAATGCTGTGCAAAGCTGAACTTCTTTGACAGATATTACCCATTGTATCAGGCAAAACCAAGCACGAAGTCAGTCTTCCCCTTGTTTCCCCTATGCTGCACACACATCACAATAAATTGTTGAAGGTTTTTGCTTTGTTTTCCTGTAAAGGGGAACTTGAGGCCAGTACAGAGCTTTTATGATTCCTTACAGACACAGTTCAGCGTAATGGATGTTCATTTTGAAACAGACATTTCTCTTTTCTGCTTCTGGCTGGTATGATTCTTAACACCATGAATATGATTTTTTCAGTCAAAAGAATCCATCCATGCTATAACAACAATTAACCAACTTTTTGTAATAGCATCTATATGTATAACATACTAGTTATTTCCTTCTGATATTTTCTTTCTATGGAAGGTAAGAACATGTACCTAGAAAAATCTTAATAATTTTTATAGTCTTTGTGGCAACTTATGGTCTTGTAGAGTGTTCCTTGAAGATGTAATCTTATGTCAGCCTAGCTTTCAGGGCAAGTGTGTGCACTCTGCGCCATACAGAGTTCACCTGTGAATCTCATTGCAAGGTCTGGATCAAAAAAAAGTCTCAACATAATCATGGAAAGAGTTTTGCTGTTCACTCTGAACAAGAGCTGTGGAGACAGAAACACTCAGCTCCATTCAGAGCCAAACAGACAGCAGCCTGGATGGGGAAAGAGTGGTGAGGGGGAGTTGTTTGTTTGTTTGAATTGGATGTGGATGGTTATGCCTGAGCTGCATTTGGAGTCTGGCACCGTAAGGCTGACGAATTAATCCTCCTGCTGTGGGCAGCCTTGGCAAAGCCTTAGCTGGAATACTACTATGTCCAGTTTTGAGCAGTGCTTTCCAAAAACAATGTGGCCCAATTAGCAAGAACCTGAGGCGAGTTACAGGAATCGCAGGAGGTCTAACGAACATGACCTAAAAAGAGAGATCCAGGACTGCCCTGTCTGGAGATGGAAAAATTGTAGAAAACCAGTAACACACCAAATTCAAACAAGAAAGTAGCTGGAGGGGAGGGAGGAAGAAAATCCCCAAACTGCATAAGAGGAATAAGACAAGCAAGATGCTTGATCTGTAGGAGAAGACATTTAATCAGACAGCACGAAAATCTTTCCTAAGCAGAAGACCACCACGCTGGAGTAGGCGGCCATCTCCAGGGTTTTTAAGGGCAGTTTAGACAAACTAATTCATCGCTGCCCTGACGTGTGGGGCTGAACAAGCTGTCAGGGCTGGCCGGGCAGGCGGGGATCGCTGCTGGAGTGCCAAGGGCACGCCGGCTCTGGGTTCCTGGGCAAGGAACACCTCAGGAAACTGCGCCCAGAGAAGTTTTGCTGCCTGTGCTGACACCAGGACAAGTCCTGCGGGCCTTGTGCTGGCGACTAAGCCTCACCCCAGTTGTAGTGCTTTCACCCCGCCAGAGGGTCTGTGTGCGCTCCGGCTGATGCGGCGGGGCCGGGGCCGGGGCCGGGGCCGGGTGCCCGGGGCCGCGTGCCCGGGGCCGCGGCGGGGCCGGGCGGGGCGGGGAGGCCCCGCAGCCGGTTCCCTTTTTGCCCGGCGTGTGATTGGCGGCGGCTTCGGAGCTGCCTCTGCCGCCGGCCATGGAGCCTCCCCGTCGGCCCCCGGCTCGCGCCGCTTCCTGCTGAGGGAAACACCTGTCCGGAGCCGGGGCCGGGTCTGGGGCCGGGGCCGCCGCTGCGGTGAGTAGCTCCGTGCTGGGGGCCAGCGGGGGTCGCGGCGGATCCCGCCCAGGGCCGGTGCTGCCCGAGGCCCGGGCTCGCAAGTGGTGGCGCGGCTCCGCTCCCCGCGCCGGCCGCGGGCGTACCCGCCCCGGCCCCGTGCCCGCCGCAGGGCGGCCCCGGCCGCGGGAGCCCCGGCGGCGCGGGCGCGGCGAGGTTCGCCCTCCCGCGGGCGGTGCCGGCCGCCATCTCTGGGCCCGGGCGGTGGGCCGGGGGCAGGAGGAAAAGAAGGAGGGAGGCAGCCTCGGCCCTGGCCCGCTGCTGCCGCCGTCTCCTATCTCCCGTGCGCGGAGCCCTTTCCCGCAGGGCTGCGCGGCTGGCCGGGGTCGCCCTGCGGTCCTCGCCGCAGCCGGCACTGCTGAGCCCCCCGTGCTGCCCGGTCCCTCGCGGCCTTGGTCCCGCCTCACGTCATGGCCCGAACAGGAGTTAACGAGTTTGATGCCAAACCCGCTAAGGAAGCTGTTGGAACGTTGAATGAAACGATGTGAAGTGAAGGATCGCAGTAAACAGTGGTAGAAGTTCTCTCGAGTCTTAAGATCAGTGAGTCAGCTCTGCTACAACGCCGCTTTTAAACAATAAGTAACTATTTCCTCATCCAACAAATTTCTTGTGTCTATCTGATACATGTAGACCATAAAACCTTTCCACACCACAAACCCTCTGAAATAATAGCTGAGGGCATTCAGGAGTTGGTTGCTGGTGTAGATTAGATCACGCAGCTAACAGTCAGTGTTGGAAAAGCGGGCGCAAGCTGACGGGACAGGCAGTGTCTAAATAACGAGTGTGTCCCGGCAGGAACAATAGCAGCGATCTCTGGGTTTTAAAACCCTGCAAAGTGTTGGTTCCAAGGTGGATTACTTCGAGATTACTACTAGATCTCTTGTGTAACCCCAGTTAACTAGAAGTTTGCCGAAATTCTTACCGGAATTTTCGGAACCAGCTAGAAGTTATTGTTTGTTCCAGAAGGAGCCCCAAATAGAAACTCATATAGAAACTAAAGGCGATGAAGGCAGGGGATCCTGAAAATGCTACAGCTGTAATAGCAGTCTGGTTGACTCCCCAGCCTCCCGACCAAGCTGTATCTGCTGATTCATATACTTTTTGATGAGGAATGTGACTGCATTACCTGTGATGTTTACTTGCTAATGGGAACCTGCACTGATTTAATTCCCATGAGAGCTAGTAGTTGCTAGAGGATCTGACAAAGAAACTGAGAAACGGGGTTTTTTGTTGTGTTCATGCTTGAAATGTTAGTGCTGTGTCTTCCCCGTGAAGTTTAGCGCTGGATTACCATAGGAGTAGAGAAGATATACTCCTGTCCAGCAAGTGCAAAGTCATCTCCTGCTACACAACAGTGTGGGCAAGTAGCTGTAGCATGCTGCTTGGAAAACTTTGAGTCTTGTCATGGTAGTTTTGATTTTTTTTTTGATTTATCTTTCAAGTGAACTTTGTCTAAAAGTGTGAAGGTAAACATTAGTGTTGTATTTACATGATGCATGCACAAGGTAATTTTTACTCTGGTAGAGAGTGCTTATTTTCTTGAAAATTTAGTTGTCTGGGAAGGAGTTCACACTAAAGTGAAAAGAATAATTTTAAAATAAGGTTTTCACATGATGGATTAAAACAGAAGCAGGAGCTAATATAGAATAAGCATGATAGTAACTGGTAGACTTCTAACATAGTCTTAACAGAGCAGTCAAGATTGACAGCTATCCTGAATTTTTTGTAGCTAAGTAATACATCATAATACCACTTTGTCTTTTTAAAGCACCTTTCAGGCAGTTTTTTCAAATCTTTTAACAGCTTTACTCATTAGTTTATCTCCTAATCCTGCTGTGAGTCATGTTTCAGTCTCAGTTGTGCTTAACTCTGCTGGCTTCATTCCCTTTCCTTCTCTTCCCTCACTGCCCTACCACTCCTGCAAGTGTTGAGTCAGATAAAGGAACAGATCCGTCTGAAAATTAACCTAATTTTTTGCTGGTTTTGTTATGATCAGATTGTTGACCTGAGTGATGAGATAGGAACACAACTGGAGACAAAGGCAAGACTGGTTGCTTGTCTTAGTTACTTTTTACAGGCCTGTCTCCTCCTTTTCCATTGGACCCCATCAGGATTTTTGGACCAGTGTAGGGCAGTTCTTGTAATATAGGGATATTGAGGGTTGATGAAGCTCATTAGAATTAGAAATAAAAAAGAGTGATTTTTTTTTTTCTCTTGTTTTGGGGTGTTGTTGCAGTAGACACATTGAAATGTCACTGTAAGTAAAGCTTAGGCATGACAAAGGTTTTAGGAACTTAACATGAAATTGTTTTTCATTATAAACATCAAAGTTTTATGATTCATGTGCATGAGGAAATCTGGTTTTGCCAACACATGGATTAGCAGAAAATGGATACAATTTGGTGTCACCCTAAGAATGCATCACTGAAGAGTCAGATTAGAGACAATCGTCGCTCCAAGCCAATTACTGCCTTCTGAAGCTGAGGAAAAGGGGTCAGAGCAGAACTGGAGATGGCGATTGGATCAGGCTGGTCTAGACATGACAGGTCACAGCCCAAATGGATGCAGGAGAAAAGACATTCTTGTAAGGGCAAGGCAGCTACAGAAGTGTCACACATTTTTGTTGTGTCTGATGAAATTTGTGGGGAAATATCTGAACCCACAAAGGTGTTGCTCTACCTGCCTTTATAAGTGGATGAGAGTGTGAAACAATTGCATTATCTGGGCAGTGTGCAGGGTAGTTCTCTGCTGCATGAGGGAGAGATGCTGCCTTTGCTTGTCTTGATGATCTTGATCTATGGAGTAGTGGTAGAAGAGCTATTTGTATGTATATGTGTTTGAAGAATTAATCCTTAGGTGCATGACTCATAGGAGCAGGCTGAGGACATTTAAACCAGGAAGCTTTCCTAGATCTGCAGAACCCAATGAAACTGAAATGACTCCAGGTTTACTTAATGGGGTAGCACAATGACTTTTAGTGGAAGGACTCTTTGCAAAAAATCTACATAGCCTGTTGGCATGAAAAAACCCTTAATGCTAGTTTAAATTAAGAAAAATACGTGACTATATTGCATTTTAGAATTTACACAAGATGAGAGAGGAATGCAGTGTGTAGTGCTGAGATGCCACAGAGGCTGTGGCTGATGAATGCTGACAGGCTGCACGTGGGTGGAGTATGGCTTTTGGAGGTGTCTTGGCCAAGATGGGTAGTTTTTGTGTCAGCAATGAAATATTCAGGGTAACTTCACCACTACCTTGAGAAAATTCAAATACTGGCTTTAAAAGATAAAAGATGTGTTTTCCCCAAACTGACTTCCTAAGAAAAATAGCCTCTAAAAAGAAAATATCTTAGCTGACAAGCAGAACGATGCTCAGAGAGAGAAGAGTTGTGTCAGTGTTGGAGGGTATTTTCTGCTTTTTAACCTTGGCAGAGTGTTAATCAACCTTGGCATGTTGGAGATAGTAAGAGACTGTCAGATTCTTTCGCCAATACAGAGGGAGGGGTTATTTTTCACATTTTTATAAAAAATGTGTCTCATAAATAGGACACATGCATGTATTTTTTAAAAAGGCACTTCACTGTTGGTAAACAACCTTTCAGTTGTTTCATATTTTTTCCTCCTTTTCAAGAGTCATCATTTTTGCATGATATCTACCACTGTAGGATTTGTACTGCTTGTTGCTCTTCAAAATGTCAATTTTCACTGGAAAAGTCATAAGGAAAAAGGATGAAATTAGAGGGTTTTCTGTCTTTTCTTTCTGTTTTGTATGTGTTTTCCCAAATGTTTTTTTCCTGTGGGGATCTTTTTTTAGTAAAAGAACAGCTCCTCAGGTTGTAGTTAACCACAAGAATTAGGGTGGAAAGTCTATGGTTTAATTTCTTCCTGAATCTAAAGTTGCCATTTCTAGTGGGTTTCACTGTGTGTTTGTAATCATAAATGAATGAGTTAAAGATATTAGGTGTAAGGCTGCCCAGCAGTTCTGCTGCTGATTTTACCATGCAAGATCCATGGCATATACAATCTTTATGTGAAGTATGGAGACTGCCTTAAAAAACTCTAGTGAATATAAGTTGGGAGTCCTCAAAGGGCTTTCACCATGAAAATAAAAATAATGAAACATTGCAGATTTAGTTGTCTTTTATCTAGTATTTATATTTAATTCCTTTTTAAGGTAATCTCTCAAAAATATATTTGGTTTAAATATTTTATTTGAATTCATTAAATTTATTACCCAGGTTATTCTTTGCTATTTTTAAAAGGCTCTAAGCATGTCTTCTATACATATGTGTTAAATTGATGTACTGTTGATATATTTTTACTGTTGTAACAGGAAAAGCATTCTGACTTCTTTTAAAATGAGCAATCATATGTATAATCAACTTGGTTAAAACTTCCTTCCTGGTAAGTGCAGCACTTCCTTTGCATCTGGATATGAGGCTGAGCAAGAAAAGCAGAACAGCTTAAACAAAGAAATTTTTTGTGTGAATGATCTTCCTTTAAAAAAATAGGAACTACAAAAATTAAACAAATGAATCATCTTCAGCAATTCAGCCTTTGTTTTATAAGCAGGTAATATTTCCTTGTACTTTGTCAATTACAGAGGTGGCGTGTCCACAGTTGCTGCTTTCTGGAACTCAAAAGAAGAATTTTAGTTAGCATGCTATGTTGTTTGAGTTTAGCCATTTATATTTTATCTGCTTCTTTTATTATCTGCTAAGGCATCATTATACTGGCTTTACTTTTCTCCAGCAGTTAAAAGATTTTATGTGTAGAAAGTGTTGCTTGGAAAAGAAGTTCAGTATGTTGCTGTAACTTGGCTTGTGTGAGTGCACTCGATCAGCACTGCCTTCCGCTTCTAAGCTCTTAGTGAATAACTTCCACTTTAGTATTGGTCAATGGAGATTAACTGAGCAACAATATCTTTTGTTTACTGAATGCTGATAAGGTAGGCTGCTCATGTTTAATATTGTTTCACTGGTGGTTTAGGTGTGATTTGATGTATAGGGTAATAAATCAGCATCAGCTTGGGAGATTTTTCTTCTGTAACAAACTAATAGTTCACACTGGCAGTGTGTACTTTGAAAATGGATGGATATTATCAGTCTGGTGAATTGATTTATTTAAAAGAAGCACGTCTAAGGACACTAGCCTTGAATTTAGATGCACATTAAGTATATCTTCAGAAATAGTCCCTGACTTTTGCATCCTGAGGGCTTTTTTTAGATTGAAGTCCTGATTCCTCATCACTAAAAAGAGAGGCAGAGGAAACTGGGAATAGGCTCACATCTGTCCAGACTGCAAAGAAATTGCTTATTTTGTTACTTTATGCCATTCCTGGAGCTCAGTGGGACTGCATTCTATTAATATACAGGAGTGTGTCTTTTGATTTCTATGAAAATCCACTTATGTTAACATCAGCAGCATCAAAACAGATGAGGCAGCAGAAGAATCAGTGCTTGATCAAATAGAAGCAAGAGGAGATCAATATGGAGGTTGCACATTCAAACTGCTTATTCCCAGTAAAATCTGGCAGGATGTTTAAAACCTCTACATTAATTACTTAATCACTGGGAGTTGGTTGGAGGGTTTTTTTATTTATATTAGGTATTGAATTGAGTAGATTATATCTGAGGTGGTTTATGTGAATCAGGTATTTGTGACAAGAAATTGAGGGAAAACAGAAATATAAAAAGTGTATATGAAAAGTTAAAAAGTAAGAGTAAAGATAAATGTAAATGAGAAAGTGATCGAGTAATTGTATGTTTTGCTAGATTTGTTCTGGCATGGAGTTGGGGGATCATGAACAGCCCGTTGTTATGAGAGAGGAAAACAAACGAAGGAGAAGAAGAATGAAACCTCATTGTACATCGAGTAGTTTTTCATCAATGGAACTGATATCCATTGAGTTCATTTTACCTACAAGCAATAAACATACTAAAGCACCAGAAATTATGTTACTCGAAATAGCTGGCAACTGTACGGTTGAGCAAATGAAGGCACAGATTTGGATGCGTGCAATAGAGATGAGTCAAACCACAGACTTCTACCATGCATTCACCCCGGACCAGTTTATTCTGCAGTATCAGAAGAAAGGACAATGGTATGAAATTTATGATAAACATCAAGTATTACAGACACTGGACTGCATACTGTACTGGAAGGTGTTACAGAAAAAGGTAGGCAAGATCTATGTTGTCCAGAAGCAAAAACCATCAGAAGAAGTTCAGGAATTTCAGCGGCAACTTAACGATTTAATTGGTTATGATGTCACTGATGTAAGCAATGTGCATGATGATGAACTAGAATTTACCCGGCGCAGATTAGTCACTCCACGAATGATAGAGGTAGCCTGCAGAGATCCTAAATTATATGCAATGCACCCATGGACTACATCTAAGCCACTCCCAGAATATTTATTTAAAAAGATCACTAATAATAACATTTTCATAATCATACATAGAGGAACAACTAGTCAGAAAATTAAAGTGTCAATAGATGACACTCCAGATATGATTCTCCACAGCTTTTTCACAAAAATGGCAAAGAAAAAGTCTTTGATGGACATTCCTGAAGATCATAGTGAACTGGATTTTGTTCTCAGGATTTGTGGCAGAGATGAGTACATTACTGGAGAGACACCAATCAAAGATTTTCACTGGATAAGACAGTGCCTTAAGAATGGGGAAGAAATTCACCTTGTCCTAGACAATCCCCCTGACCCGAATGAGGACGAAGTTCAGAAGGAAGAATGGCCTTTGGTGGATGACTGTACGGGAGTTACAGGGTATCATGAACAATTGACAGTAGATGGAAAAGATCATGAGAGAGTCTTCACTATCTCTTTGTGGGATTGTAATAGGAAATTTAGAGTGAAAATAATTGGCATTGATATCCCAGTTTTACCAAGAAATACTGATCTTACTGTGTTTGTAGAGGCTAACATTCAACATGGGCAGCAGCTCCTTTCACAGAGAAGAACTTCATCAAAGCCTTTTACTGAGGAGGTTCTGTGGAATATTTGGTTGGAGTTTGACATCAAAATCAAGGATTTGCCTAAAGGAGCACTTCTGAATCTTCAGATATACTGCGGCAAAGCACAGGGACCATCTGCAAAGACAAACCTTCAGTCACACGACTCCTCCAACTCTGATGCAAAATGCAAAACCCAGCTTCTCTATTATGTAAATCTTTTGTTGATAGATCACCGTTTCTTGCTTCGAAGTGGGGAGTATGTGCTCCACATGTGGAAAATTCCAGGTAAAGGGGAAGAACAAGGGAGTATCAATGCAGACAAACTCACATCAGCAACTAACCCAGATAAAGAAAACTCAATGGCTGTCTCTATTGTGCTGGACAGATATTGTCACCCAATTGCCCTTCCCAAGCACAGGATATCATCAGATCCCCAGGGGGACAGGACCCGAGCTGAAATGCCCAACCAGCTTCGCAAGCAACTTGAAGAGATCATAGCAACTGACCCACTTAATCCACTTTCTCCTGAGGACAAAGAACTGTTGTGGCACTTTAGATATGAGAGCATAAAGCACCCCAAGGCATATCCTAAGCTGCTTAGCTCTGTGAAATGGGGACAACAAGAAATAGTGGCCAAAACATACCAGTTGCTAGCTAAAAAAGAGGCTTGGGATCAGAGCACTTTAGATGTTGGACTCACAATGCAACTTCTGGACTGTAACTTTTCAGACGAAAATGTCCGAGCAATGGCAGTTCAAAAACTGGAAAGTTTAGAAGATGATGATGTTCTTCATTATCTTTTACAGCTTGTGCAGGTAAGGTGTATTTGCATTCTTGAACTCTGCCCTCCAGGGATATATTTATGTTACCCCATCATTTGCATTTCCCATTTTTGTAGGTCTTGTTAGTATTCCCTAGTTTTGAAGTCTTCAATATTTAGTCAAAGCAGTGGTAATAACCAGATTAATGCAAAATACACTTTTCTACTTTTTGTCTTTTGCCTTTGTTGTTGTTTTTATGGTACCATTGCCTTGTGTCTTACAATTTGCATCTTGTGTTTACAGTAGTAAGTTTTTCTGGAAATTGTTAATACCAGCACATCTATGATGAGATTAAATCCTAACTGTGTTGTCTGTAATCCTGTTCATATCAGGTTTGAATCACACAGCACTGAAGAGTTGTTGACTGACTACTGATAGTTTAGAAAGACTGTAGACAGAAAGATAGCAAAGCAGATGTTGACGTGGGCAAGGCCTGAAGAAAAACCTGGGGTTGGGTTTAGGTCAAGAACGCCAGTGTAATTACATAGTATGTTGCAGTGACTTCAGTCTTGTACTGTTAAGGGGAGAAAATTTATCTACAAGCTCCCCCCCTCCCCCAAAATTTTGAAGGTAACTAAAGGGTTTCTAGGACTACATAATAAAGTTAAGTCCTTCTGGGAACTTGGGTGAAATACTGTGGTTCTAATGGCAAGGGATCACTGCTGTATTGATTTGAAGCACTTTGTGTGCAGATCAAATGTTGGGAAGGGTTATATCAGTTACACAAGAAAATTGGTTTGGTTGCTTTTCACTCAGCATGGTGTCATCAGTTGGCAATGGCACAGTCTCCTCTGGTGGCTGACAAAAGCTGTAACCTGTGTTCTTCCTGGTAAACATGGCCCCTGGAGCCTGGTGGTTCTGCAGGCCTTCTACACCTGACAGGGCTCTGTTTTGCATGGAAAGGCTGTCATCCCTCAGAGCATGAAAATTTTTTTTCAAAGAATCAGAGGACAACATTCATGATTAAAAAAAAAAAAACAAACCAAAAAATGGAACTGCTGCAGCTGGGGAAGCTGCTTTTTTATTTCTGCAGGTTCAGGGAGAGCCCAGATTTCCAGGAAAATGAAGCTAGTGTTTCAGATTTTGCTGCACATTGGTAGTGCTTTAAACAAAGCCTTTCGAGCCTTGTCTTTGCTTGTCTGAAGATTAGGCAGAATTTATGCACTTCTGCATTATGCAAAGGAGTCACTACGGTTACCTCATTGGGCCTCCCACGTAGCTGCAGCTATATATATATACTTGGCTTGTGAGCTTTTGCTGTCTACATGTGGCTCAGCAATTTTATTTGCTTTTTTTGTATCCAAATTAGGAGTTTGGGATGATGATTGGTTGCTATCAAAATCCCTGAGAAAATAGGGGAAATACTGGGGTTGTTTCCATTTTTAAAAAAATTGTTTGTTTTCAGGAAGTATGAATCTGGTGAGTTTTAAAAAGAATAAACCTTTCTAACAGTTAAATAAAATAATGTAGCATAAAATCATAGTGCCTTAACTTCACTGTGTCATTTTTAGTAAGAGGTGTTGGTGAGCTTACCATCCTTAAAAACGAAAAACTTGCTAGATTCCAACTTTTACCTCTCTGCTGCATTCCTTGTCTTTATTTCTTAGCTAACTATGGAATATAAGCTGTCAGCATCCTGCAGCATGTATGGTATGACAGTGTATTTAAAATCTACGTTTTTCAGAGAATGGATGTCGGCCATTCGTCTGCTCTAGTGGACGTATCTCTTGCAAATGGTCATCACTTTTCAGATGCACACCTCTATGAAAGCTCGATGGCTTATTTCACTCTGCACAGGATATTCCCATTTTATCCTCTGTAGAGTTAGAAATCAAGTATTTTATTTCCCTCTCCAGGTTTATTTCAAACAGAAACAGCCATACCATAAATCAACCTATTGAGCTTCCTGTGATTGTCTGTTGTTCTCTGTACAGTTGATAAACCATGGACAGGCTAGTTAAAATGCAACAAAATTCTTTGTAAGATAAACACCAATGGCTGTACTGCATGTATATGGCAGTGAGTAAAGGCCTCCTGCTGAATTGACAAGGCAAAGGTATACACAGGGACCTGATGAAGTGCCAGCACACATTTTTTAATGTCCAGCTTTTATTGTTGCTGTGCAAAAGTTGTTATTTGACTTTGTGAAGCAAAAAGAAAAATGGGGTGAACTTTTAAAATTAATTATTTATGAAACATCAGCTCAGTAAGGATGGTCATAATACAATTTTTAGTATTGTTTTATGTTAAAATATATTTGCAAGTTCAATAAAGAAATTTTGTTTTGAAGTAATGGTTGGTTGTTTGGCTGTATTTCAGTCTTAAATTGTTTTTCAAGGCTATGTGAACATTAAGTATAGTATATACTAGAATGAGGTTTATAAAAGGCTTTCTTGGAACTGTGAGAAATCCATTTGAATTTATGTGATAATTATTGCTTTTGGGCACCTTACTGCAGTGAAAATTAATTTTTATTAAAAACCCCTCATGCCTCATAATCTCATACAAGAAGTAAAAGGATCTTTATATTGTTATATTTGTGAATTCTCGTTGTCTTTCCTAAATAAGACAGTGTTGTTTGGGGAAGTAAAACAGTACTGCACAGACAGTCAAGACAGTTCTTGCAGAATTATGATACAGGAGAAGGGCAAGTCTGGTGCTTGGCTTTCTTGTCTGTCTCCTAGCCAGCAGCTAGAAAGAACGTGTCTTTGTGACATTTTTATAAGTTTGTTCATTCAGGAAAGCTGAGTGAAAAAGTTTGATTTTTTTTTTTTTCTTTCTTTTGAATAAACTCACAGGACAATTTACATTTCAGAAATCATGTTGATATTTTAATAATAAAAATGCAACTGTATGCCACAGTACTTGTAAGAGTTGATAAAACTGTGATTTGTTTGATGAATTTAGCAGACCTTTGCTGATGGCTTGGTTGCTTCTTTGCAAGCTGCAGACCACAGTGACCTTGAAAGAACCATTATATTCTGTTGAATAACTCTTGCTAGAGGTTTGCATACTTTGTTGCTTCTGAAAGCTGAGCATACTACATGCACCCAGCTCTCTGCGCATCCCTTTGTTTTCCCTTAATCTCCCTACAGGCTGCTTCCTGGCACTCTCTTTCCAGAACCTGAAGCCATTCACCAACCCCCTCAGTTCATGACAGGGATTTTGTGACTGATTCATAGATTGTATGCTTCTTATTTCTCTTTTATTGCCATGGGATAAAAATGCATACTTTTTTTTCCACCACTAATCTTAATACAAACCTTCTATAAACTTGAGTTCCTCAAGGAACATGCAAGAAGCTGCTGGAAAAATGAGTTAAAGTGGAGAAGTTCCCTAGCACAGCCCAGAACATGGAAGTGTGATACTTTTCTGGTAGACTGAGTCACTTGGTTATTGGGATGGAGGAGAGAATAACAGCAAGAGGATTCCAATGCTGAAACTTGAAAACAGTTGTTGACTTTCCCCTCCTCCCACCCCCCTTTTTTTGTTGGTAGCTTGGAAATGTCTGTGGACTTGGATGGAGGGGAGCAGCTTTTGGAAGAGAAAAAACACGTCTGTTTTCACAGAGTCAGTAAAAAAAAAAGGTCTGGTGAAGTCTTCCTCTTAATTGTACTTCATTAATATAGGCTGTGTATCAGAGCTTTTATTCTGTCATTCGTTTATGGAATAAACGACAGATAAGTGCTCTGAAAAGCTGCTCCTGTATCCTGTGCTTTCTGGGGAACCCAGCAGTAAATCCTGGTGCCCTAGTCCCAAAGTAGCAGATGTTGTCCAAAACCAGTATTTATTATTGAAACATTTTATTTAAGAACTATTACAGTTATATTATTCCATCTGTCAGTGATCATTTCAAGCATTTTCAGTGTCAGTCATACTGCAGACTGGTTTCTGATCTTGCTGGTTTTAGCCAAGAATGATATTGCTTTGTGCATATGCTCAGCTTGGACTCCCTGCTTAGGTACTCCACACCTTGCGTTGTCACATTAATAGTAAACCTGAAAAGAACCTGTTGCAAACAAAATGTGCTTCTTGAATCAGACAGAGAAGCCTCAAAAGACCTGCTTCGTTAACATTTTCTACTCCTGCAGCAGTGTGTTCTCTAGATGTCATTGGTTAAGTGTGAGTGCAGGGGGATCTTAAATGTGTTAACAACATGTCTTCTATGTTTGTATTACTCAGGCTGTGAAATTTGAGCCATATCATGACAGCGCATTAGCCAGATTTCTGCTAAAACGTGGTTTGAGAGTAAGTACTTCAAAAACAGCCAACTTGTGCTAAAGTTGCTGGCATTGTTAAAACCCTTTGTCAATAAATGAATGCTAATTGCAGTATTTTTCTTTACCTGTAGAATAAAAGAATTGGTCACTTCTTGTTTTGGTTCTTAAGAAGCGAAATTGCCCAGTCCATGCACTACCAACAGAGGTTTGCAGTCATCCTCGAAGCCTATCTTAGGGGCTGTGGAAAAGCAATGCTGCATGATTTCATGAAGCAGGTTCAAGTAATTGAATTGCTGCATAAAGTCACAATGGAGATTAAATCGGTTTCTGCAGAAAAGTATGATGTTACTTCTCAAGGTATTTGCTAAAAGGCATTTCTTTGTTGTTAATACTGCTTTTTCTCCTTGGGTGTGAAAAACTAGGCAGCAAATTGTACTGTTCATTTAGAAATTTGTGGATAAATTACTGTCAAAGGGCATCATTTTTACTTCCTTTAAAACGTGAGTGTAAATTAATAATGATTAAACCAGTAATAGATTTGTTTGCTCATTTCACCCCAAAAGGGGAAGAATATCAATGTTCTAGACACCCCCTACTTTCCCAAGCTGTGGCTTATCTTCTTGAACCTCATGCCATGCCAACTGGGAAACAGACAAGTTCTTGTACATAACCCTTAGCTGAATGCCAGCACTGAAGAAAGACACAAATATTAACTGAAAATTAAAAGTGACACTTGCCAAAAAATACAGCCTTCCCCTAAACTCTCTCTAGAAGATTTTTGGCAAGGAGATCAGGGAGGAGTCCAGTGGAGCCTCTGCTATGCCATGGAAGTAGCTGGTGGATCAGGGGTGAATATATAGGGTGTGTCTTTGAGGAGTCCTGTGAGGCACAGATGTGGTATTGTTACTTCCAGTTCTTGTAATCACTGCTTTGGAAGCCACAGTCGGGCTATGCATTGCCTCTTTGCCTCTACGTTTTGACTGCCTTTTTTTTTTCCCCCCAACTTCCTTAAAAACTTGTTTATCCTTGTTCCTGTTACTTGCTTGGTGTTGGGAATAAGTGCGAGAAGACATACGACAATATTAAAATTCTAAGAGCTGTAGAGAGACCATCTCTTCCTGTATGGTCAGCCTAGTATGCTCCAGGCCAGGAAGTCCTTGGATTGGAAAGGCTCTCCACTCTGGCTATGCAGAAGTGGCTATGGTGGTGTGTCAAAAGAGATTTGAAGGAAATGTGCATTTATTCTTCAATATATAGTGTAGTATCTGTTATGTTACCACATAGTATGAATTAAGTGACTTACTGAAGCCCCATATAAAACATTGTTTCTAAACAACTTCCTAAATTTATCTTAAAATACTCTATATACTAAATGTATTTAGTCAGAATCCCGTATTTTGGAAAGAAACTATACAACCTTGCAGATGTACATGTCTGTAAGAGCAGTGGATTCCATAATGCATTATCTTTGAAGGATATGTGGGCAAAGAAGAAAAGTTTCAAGAGAAAGCAATCGCATTAACACCCACTAGGTTTTGAAGTTAAAGAATCTTTGGATGTAATGTACAGCAGAACACTGAAAGAGGACTTACATAATTGACATTTTCACTAAATAAGGCTTCCTGAAACTGTGGAGTGTCCTACTAATGCTATATCTAATGTAATTTATCTCAGATTATTGAGGACATAATTTTTTCTACAAGCACCTTCTACTTCTTATATTTTTTAAATGTATATCCTAAAATTTATTCTTGAAGTTATTGCTTCTTTTTTGCCCCAACATTTTTAATGTTCATTGTTGTTCATATTTTCAGTCTGAATGTTTTGTCCTGTTTCATTTCCTTCTGTCATGCAGTCTCATCTAATTCTTTTATATGTGTTTCTCCAGTGTTTGTGGATTTTCCATAAAGAATAAATTCCTTCCTTCTAGGTCCATACTATTCCAGTAGCAATCGTGCTGTCAAACTGCTTCTTTCACTTTTCACTATAATCTCTTTGCTTATATTTGAAGATAGCAAGTAATAATAAATAAATAAATCCTTAAGATCATAATATTATATCTTGCATGGGATTATCTGCTTTCATCACCCTCTGAGCTAGATGATTTTCCTCCCAGGAATGTGTCTATGCAGCTGTTTCATCGGTTAAAAAGCACAGCACCTTGTTCTTAGGACAGATAGACTTGAAAATTTTTTTAGCAAGTGCCTTTACTTGTGTAACTTAAAATCAGCTATTCCTAGTGTTTTGTAGCTTCAGTTGGTTTGCATACAGTTTTCAGATTACATTACAATGAGGATACTTACTGAACTAACAGTAAACTGTAAACAGTAACTTTCCTAGACATTTGTCTAGGAAATCTATAGTTACGTTATAGAAAGCTGTTTCATTATCCAAGTTACTACAACTTAGGTGCTTTTGGGAGGTGGTGGGGGGGGAGTTGTTAGGGGGGTTTTTTGTTTGGTTGGTTTGTTTTTGTGTTATTGTGGGTTTGGGTTTGGGATTTTTGAGGGTTTTTTTGAAAAGTGTCTAATTTTGAAGTCCACTTATTGGCTCCTGTATATTGCTGTCAGATTTGTTTTTTACCAGAAGAGATACCACGTTAGTGACCAGGCACTGCTAGGTAGTTCTTCTCTAAAACCCTCTAGGATAGGTGTAACATTTGTATTCTGTGAGTTGTCGGCCAGTTCTTTTGGCTTGACTTTTAAAATTTGATAGCAGCATTTGAACTGTCCTGATTTAGTCTAATGTGCACTAACAGCCCAAAAAGTCAGTGTCCTGGGCTGCATCAAAAGTAGCATAGGCAGCCGGTCGAGGGAGATAATTCTGCCCCTCTCCTCTGCCCCTGGGACACTCCACCTGGAATACTGCATCCAGCTCTGGGCCACTCAGGACGGGAAAGACATGGATCTGCTAGAGTGAGGCCAGAGAAGAGTCACAAAATGAGAGGGCTGGAGCACCTCTCCTGTGAGGAAAAGCTGAGACTGTTGGGGTTGTTCAGCCTGGAGAAGAGAAGGCTCAGGAGACTTAACATCAGCCTTCCAGTGCTTACAGGGAGTTTGTAAAAAAGGCGGGGCACAAACTTTTTAGTAGGGCCTGTAGTGATAGGACAGGAGTTAATGATTTTAAACTAAAGCGGGGCAAATTCTGACTATGCCTAAGGAAGGCATGTTTTTTATGATGAGGGTGTTGGCACACTTGAATAGGTTGCCCACAGTGGTGGAGATGCCCCATGCCTGGAAATATTCTAGGTCAGGCTGGACAGGGCTCTGAGCAAGTTGAATTGAAGATGTCCCTGCTCATTGCAGGGGGGTTGGACTAGATGGCCATTAAAGGTCCTGTCCAACCCAAACTAATCCATGATTCTGTGATTATGATCCTATTTTAAATATCCAGGTCCATGTTTAGCTTTCTCAGTACGATTTTTTTGCTCTTTATCTCCAAAATTAGTTAAGGATATATATACACATCCTCTGCTGTGTAGCTACAGCTTATTTTAGAACAGTGTTCAGGTCTTTGCCCTAATGCAGGGTAATGCCAGTATATTGCTTATGCTGCTGACACTCACTAGCTGAGATGAACAAAATACATCATGTGTTGTATAATCTGTACTCTTCTGAGTTGAAGATTCATTCAGAAGCTTGAGGTTATATTAAAGATTGCATTTAGATAGTAACATTAAAATTCTTGTTCATATAAATACACAGCAAATTTTCTTCTTACTGGAATGTGAGATTATGAAGTCTGAACTATGAAACCAGTTTCAGGAGGATAGGAAATTCAGTGTCTCTGTAGTTTGTCTCCTTATGGTTACAGAGTAATTAATTCCAGGAATTCAAAAGCCTTGAGTCTGTCTGTGTTTCTTGTCAGTTATGAGGGAAAATATTTTTTGCTGTGTTCTACTGTGTTTTGTTTTTTAAACAAAAGCTGACATTTTAATGTAAACTCTTTCTGTGCAGTGTTGCTAACACTGCAGAGAAGGCACATACTTCTGAGGTGTTTGAAGACTTTACCTTTAGTTATCTGAAACAGCCCTGACCGTTAATAGTGCACGTTCAAGAGTTTTCCTCCATTCCCTGAATCAAGAGATGCAGGAGGAAAGCAATTTGAAAAATAGCTAAATGGAGCTTTTTAGCCAAATTATAATGCTCAACAAGTTTGATTATCTATAACCTTTTTGCCTTCCAACTTTTGATTTTGTTGTGTTTTCTTACTTGTAATTGCAGTTATTGCACAGCTGAGACAAAAGCTTGAAAAATTACAGGGCAGCAAACTTCCAGAAAGTTTTAGAGTTCCGTATGATCCTGGACTAAGAGCAGGAGCACTAGTGGTAAATACATTCTGACTTCTACAAATCCTTTTTTAAAAAAATCTATTTGCAAGTATGTGTCCCTTGGTAAAAATTTTTGCTTATATGTCTAATGGTCTTATTTCAGTGTGAATACAATGACATCCCATGGACTCAGGAGGTTTTTGTTCCCAGGGCTATTATTATTTTTCTAAATGTAATGACATGCCACCATGTGCCAAAAAAATACCTGTGTGAAACTGTTTTATCTGATTCAGGGGCTTTGGGATATTCAGTTTCTATTCTTCCAGTTACTTTCTCTGTCTTAACCTGATTGATATCTGTCACTAAGGTTTGGGTCCAGACTTTGATCATACTGACAAAAATGTCTACCTCAGTTATTTCTGATTTTTCAGTATCTCTTTGTTATTTTTGTTAGAAAATACATTATGATTTGGTTAGAAATGCATTAAGAAACACTTTGGTTTTCAATATTGCTGCCTTCAGTTTTGTGGTGAGATTGCAATTCTGTATGTTTGACTCAGAGTTTAAAAAAAAGATTCATAAATCAGCAGATGTATAGTGAAAGGAAATTGGATCATGCATCTAAAATGCAATGTGAGGTCTGGGTGAAGAACCACAGTCAGAATCCAGAAGATTCTTGGATTTACTTGACGTGCATTAAGGACCCTACAAGAAAAGAGTCCCTTAATTTTTCTCCTAGCTAAGGACAGACAAACCATCCAACTTAAGGAATTGCTGAATAGTCAGGTGTTGTCTAAATATAGCCATGTTTCTGTTAAATAAACCTGTGCCTTGGGAGACAGGCTATAAGCTGGTCTGTCTTCAAGCTGAGAGAATTAAACACCTCCCAGCTGAGCATGGCTGAAGCACTGTCAGCACAGAAGTCAATTCAGACATTTCATATTCAGAAATAATTTGTGACTTCTTAAATACTATTTTCTTGTTTGTATTTGTCTCTCTTTAATTTTCTTTTTTTTTTTGTACAGAAATAATCACCTGCTTGCCAGAAATTAGATTATAAAATAAAAGCTTTCTCTGGATTTTCTAGTTTTCCTTCACTTAGGAAGTATTCAGTCTTACCAGGACCTTTGTAGATGAACGAAGCAATAGATTTACAAAAATTGATGGGTTAGCTTTTCTTTTTCCAAACTATATGAATAAAAATGTTTGGTAAAAACCTTTCATTTCATGTTCATTTTAACAAGTACTATTTGTCCATAATCTTTATGAAATGTGAATATACTAAAATACTCCTACGTTATGGATTCCATCAGTTCTCAAACACTGATGTGCAGTTTTTTAAGCTTGCAGGTTTTTAAATTCTGGGTGGCTTTATTGTACATAGTAATGTTCAACAATGAATCAGGAATTGGAGAATAGAAAGTAAGGCATACTACAGTTGTATTAGCCATAATTACTGGAGAAAACATTTGAAATACTGCATTTTCAGTGCTGAATTTATCAATATTATAAATGTAATAAAACTAAATAGGGAATTAATTTTCTTATTTTATGAATGATTACATTAAATTAGTTTCAAAAATGCCATCTCCCCCATGAATGTGAACAATTTACTAGGGGAATTGAATGAAGCAGTCTGGAATGTAGTTGCTAGAAGTCACAAGGGTAGATGATGTGCTAAATTGCATTGGACAATGATTACATTCTGGTTTTGCAAAGCACCTGTCGAACTGCTGTTGTGAGAGTCATAATTTCCTGTTTTGTCAAAATGTCTATTCCTGTTTTAAATCTGTCTGAAGCAGATTTACAAGCTAAATCCAGTTTTGGAGAGTCAAGATACACTTGTTCTTTATCATGGGCAGTAGTTAAAAGTTGTGCCGGGTTGGGGAGGCTTTGTGTGGCAACTGAACACCCTTCTTTACATGTGCTTTCAGTGTGTTGCTTGTGGTGTAACTGAGTGGAAGTTGGTAAACTGTTCTGTAGCTGCTGTTAAAAAGGTTTCTTGGGTTGATGTTGGCATACAATGGCTAGCAAGCAATAAACATGTCTTTCACAGATAGAAAAATGTAAAGTAATGGCATCTAAGAAGAAGCCTCTCTGGCTTGAATTTAAATGTGCAGATCCAACAGCTCTGTCAAATGAAACCATAGGCATCATCTTCAAACACGGAGATGACCTCCGTCAGGACATGCTGATTTTACAGGTATGGGAGCTAAAACTTATAAAAAGAATAACATTAATATTTCAAAATATTTAAAAATCATTTTACTTTTTCAAAGTGTGTCTATCTTTGTCTTCACTGTATGTATGAAATACGAAGTTGTCTTTTGTGTTTTAAACTCTATATGGCAAGGCTGATGTCAACACTGGATCATCTTCATTGTACTACAGTTTTTTATGTTACTTTGTTATGGATTAACCCTGGTGGTATGGGGAAAGAGGAAAGGAAGAGTAAGAGCAAGAAAACTTGTGAGTTGAGCTAAAAAAGATTAAAAAAGATTGTTCAATAAGCAAGGAGAAGTGGAAGAAGAGAGGAAGAAAACAAAACAAGTGGTTTAAGGCAGTCACTCACCACATCCCATGGGTAGACCAGTTCCCAGCCGGTTCCTGCGCAGAAGATGGTTAACCTACATAACCCCTTCCTCCCTGTTTTATTGCTGGGCATGACACTGTTCAGCATGGAGTATTTCTTTGGTTGGTTCAGGTCATCTGCCTGGTTGTGTCCCCTCGCAATCTCTTGTGCACCCCAATCTAGTCAGTGTCAGGCAGGGTAAGAAACAGGTAGCCTTGACACTCAGCAGACACTGTTCAGCTGGGACACTGAGACATCAGTGTGTTCTCAGCACTGCTTTGGTCACCCCCTAAACCACAGCACAGTACAAGCTGCTCTGAAGAAAAGGAGTTTCATCCCAACCAGACAGTACATACTGTTAGCCTTGCTTTTCCTGCCATATGCCATACATACTTCACACTTTGGTGTTCTAGAGACAGAATCTTACTTAGTGCAAGATGGCCTGTTCCTCTGATGAAGTGTTTTTATCATTTATTTATGCAGTGGGTGAAGTTAACAAATGAAAAATCAGTAGTTAGCATCACTCTGGTTTCTGACAACTGGTTTGTTAGGGCTTTTGGGGGTATTTATGGGAAAAAATGGACATGCTTGCTAACGCATTCAATCTCACCTTATGTAGAAATCATACAATGTATTTATTAATATTTTATAGAAAAGTAGAGATTGCCTGGTCGCAGGACAGATGAAGAAATATAAACCCTGGTTCTGTAACTGATTGTCTTGAATGACTGCACACTTATTGTATTTATCTCTTAATTGGATAGCAAAGTAAGTTTAGCCCTATCTCAGAGGTCTGGGTAGAGTTATTCATATGAGTAATCTGTAATGTTCAAATAATTTGAAATAACTTAGCATATACATTTGTTTTTACTAGATTCTTCGAATTATGGAATCCATTTGGGAAGCAGAATCCTTGGACCTCTGTTTGTTGCCATATGGTTGCATTTCTACAGGGAACAAAATAGGTATGTGATCACACTTACTGTGATTCGAAATTTGAAATACCATATTTACAGAAGATGTGTATGGGAGAACTATTCTAATAGGTGCTGTAGTCCTGAGGGAAATAGCACTTTATTACACTTTCTGTGAGCAGCCTTCAGTTGCATCTTGGCAGTGGTTTCTGCCCTTCCTTGAGCTGCAGCACCAGCTTTACTGGCTGTGATTCCTGTGCAAGTCCAACTACTTGGGTTGTGCTCCAAGTTTCTCTTTAATAACAATATTTAGTATGAAACAGCAGTGGAAGTGAGTGAATTATTCAAGATGTGTTTTAATGTGTTGATAGGAATAAAATAGAGAAAAGAGCAAAACTTTTTTTTTTCCTGACCTAAAGCTTTATACCACACAGAAGCAACAACATTACTTAACAGGAAACTCAGGCAGTATTTCTCACAGGGCATTAGTTCCTGCAGCACAGATGATCAATTTTTCACTACTTGTGGTGAAAGAAAACCCAGTAAAATTAAGAACTCTTTAATATACTTTTGTAATGTATTTCCTCTCTAAAATCCATTGCCACATAAAATTTTTTTAACATCCTCTTGATTTCAGGATATCTCAGCAATGCAGGAAAAATGCACCTGGTAGCGTGACATAAGACAGTTTCTTTTCTACTAATATAAATTGAATATATGTATTGATATAATATATAAAATTGAATAATTTATACTGATAAAATTTTAATAATAAAGGAAATGGAACACTGTGCATCAAAACACTAACTAACTGTAAATATAAGGAAAGTTGAGGGGGTTTCCTCTCCTTTAGATGTGTTAAAACTAATTCTTTAGAGAGCTTTTTAGGGTCTGATTTAATTTTGTTTAAAATTATCTCAAGACAATGTAATGTATTGAAAAAATGGAGGAAGAAGGAGGAATTCTGCCAGTGATTCTGGCACTTTCATACTTGAGTCACAGATTTCTGTTATTCTTTCATGAATTCCTAATTGATTCCCCATTCTTCTGTCTCAAGGAAATAATATTTGATTTTCCTTTGTGCATGGGAGAGATGTAAGAATTTAGCATCCTTTTAGCACCCCAGTAGGGGCATAGTTAATCATATTGACACTCGTGCTTGGTTTGCTGAGAATACCTGCAGCCTAAATTAGTAATACCCAATGTGGCACACTTCGATGTAGAGCTTATGCTTGTTTGGAACAGAACCAAAGAATAGTGGCATGCAAATGTTGTTTCACAATATTCACACATGGTCGTCTTCCAGGCTGCTTCTTCCCTCCCTCTTAATACTTCCATGGAACTTGGGCAGTTTCTGTGTATTGACTCAAGGACAGTACCCCACTCTACACTGAGCACGGAGAAACAGGTGTCTTAGACCTGGGGCTGGCATCTCCTGTGTAGAGCTTTCTCATTCTGTAAAAGACGTTGCATTCAGTGCAGTTTGTAATTCTGGAAGCATCTGTCCTCTCCACTGCTTCTGCCAAGCAGACCTCTGTAGGAGGAACTTTCTGTTCTCTGCATCAGTGGTAGAAGATCATACCCTGCTCTCTCTCCCTTTGACGAGTCTGTATGTTCCTGGCTCTGTGAGGCAATTATCACTACTTACTGTGCTGCATCGCTGCTGAAAGTAAGAAGTTCAAGCTGGCTCGTAGAAAAGTCACCTGCCTTAGTAACACAGAGCCCCAGAAACACATCACATGGTGCATTTCCTGCTGCACTCCCTCTCAGCTGAGTGCAGCCCAGCTGAGAACTGCTATCCTTGTCATGCTTCCTGAGCCAGCTCTTCTCCCCCACAATCGAGGAGCTGTTGGCCAGTAGAGGGACGTTAGTGAGCACAGGCAGGGAAAGCTTTTTCAACAGCTGGAATGAGAGCTGGGGCTCACACTCCGGAGAAAAACAGCAGCTTGACAAGCACAGACCAAAATGCAAAGCTTTTTAATTTGATGGTCTTGGTGGTGGGTTTTGGAGGTCATATTTCCACAATAGTTTTATGGCAAATGTATCAGGCCACTGTAAAGACAGAAGGGGGTATCCAGCCATGAATTCAGTCATGCACGGAATGCAGGAAGAGATTGCTGTGTTTTTACTCTGTTACTGAAAAATTCCACATAATTCAGTAATTGCAAAGGGTGGGATTGTGAATAGAAAGAAATTGATGTGTTTCCAAGAGAGTCAAATTAAAACCAAATCAGAAACTGCTTTGGAACGCTTTGGAGAAAAAGGGGTATTTTTGTTTGCTTGCTTATCTCTGAGCTGGAGCTGAAGCTAGAAGACACTGTTGAACTTGAACCAGAGAAAGAAGATAAAATATTTCCAGTTAGCAAATAAATTCAACTAAAACCTGACTTTCCCCCATACAGGCATGCCCAGTCTGGACTGCATTTGCTAGTCTTGGCTACAGTGCAGCGTTGTGTTGCAGCCTCTGTTTCTGCATTTCCCTCTAGCTTCCCCTCCATCACATGCCATGCTGGCGTGAACAGGACAAGGCCTTGTTTCTGCACCATATTGCTGTGATGTGCCAGTTTGCCTTGGCAAGGGTCTGTTCAGTTTAGGGACAGACCCCATGGCTCTGACAACCAGAGCTTTTTACCAGCAATCCCACTGCTGTACCTTGCTATGTACTGGTATTTCTGAGCTTTCTGTGTTATGCATACTTAAGCTTAAATTGGATTCACTGCAGGAGGGCCAGCTCTGTTCCTCTGTCACAGCCCTGGCAACACTTGCATCCCTAGAGTGCGGCAAAACTGAAGCTTTTCTTCATCTCTTCATTTTTGTGAAGCTGGAGAGAAGCTGGTGAAAAATGTGAATTGGGATCAGGACAGGAATAGTTCCTCCCCTTGGGAAAAGCCTTACACAGAGGGTCCTCACTCATCTTGTGATACATCCATTTTAAAAGAAGAGGAGTTTGGATGCCAGGCTCTTTATGAGCTCTGGCTGGTTTCAGCTAGGAATGAAAAAGAACTGTTGCTTCTTGTCAAATAAATTTCTTCTCACAACCTTTGAAGATCTGCAGCTGATTTTTAAACACAGTTTAAAATTTAATTTTGCATATTTTTAATACGCTCTGATAACAATTTAATAACTTCTAATCTTTTCCTTATTTTCTCTAGGAATGATCGAAATTGTGAAAGATGCTACAACAATTGCCAAAATTCAGCAGAGTACAGTTGGGAACACTGGTGCATTTAAGGATGAAATACTAAACCAGTGGCTCAAGGAGAGATGTATGATTGAAGAGAAGGTGAGTTCTTTGAATTTTTAGGTAGGATTTTCGATTGCACCTTACTAATTTAGGAGCATAGAGCCCATATGTTTGTGTTTGTTACTTATGGGAGTTTGAAAAATCCATTCATTTTCCCTGCACTCAGCTGCGGGTGTCTGTGAATGAGCCTTTAGCACCCAGCTGGCAGCCAAATTCCTGAGACACAAGATGCTTCTGAAATTACTCCTTTATCCATGGAAGTTAGAAGTGGTACATAAAGAGTGGGTTGAGAGGACATCTAAGAGCACTGAACGGCAATGTGGTTTTAGGGGATTTAGATACAGGTTTGGGTGCTCACAACTCCTTTGCTTGTGTACATCCACTGACAGCTTTCTGCCACCTCTTTTGCCTCAGAATGTGTGAGCAGCTCTATGCTGCTTTTCTGTGTGCTGAGGGATAGAGCCAGCACAAGGAGTGCAGTGCAGGACTGTAGTCTTGATCTCTGCTGTGCAATGGTGTATTTTATAAGACAGTTTGCCTAACTGTTGATAGATATGTGCCAACAGAAAGGTACATAATTTTGAGAATGGTTGCATTTAGTGTCTATCATTGAAGCATTTAACATCTCTAAGATTTTTTTTTAGTTTCAGGCAGCTGTGGAAAGATTTGTTTATTCTTGTGCTGGATACTGTGTGGCAACCTTTGTACTTGGAATAGGAGACAGGCACAATGACAACATTATGATTACAGAAACAGGTGGGTTATTTTTTGAGAATTTCATAGATGTCCAGACTGTGTATACTTCACTAGATTTATCTTTCCTTTTAATAAATAATGCATTTAACTATGAATGAAGAGGGACAAACCAGTTCTGTCAGTGATGCTTACAAGGTCAGGTCCTCCTGTGACATTGAAATGTAGTCACCCCTGTTGGCCTTCATACAGGGTGTAGATATTTATCATTAATAATGCCATTTTTTTTTCAAGGAGCAGTTTGATACAAACTAAGTCATAAGAAATGTAAACCAGTTTTTTTTTTACTGTCTACATCTAAGGTCTGAACACCAAAAAAACTTAAAAAGCAGATAGCTGTTCACCTATCTGATGTGTGGATGTGGTTCTGACAATGTTTAGTGGAACTGAATTCTATCACAATTCAGATGCTGCTGGACTGTTTTCACTTCTGAGGAGTGTAGTTGTTTTGTGTACTGAGGTAAAAAATCTTAAGTGGAAATAAGAAAGGAAAATAAGTGTACATGGAGTGTATTTGTTTTGCTACTAAAATCTGTGGGATGGTTATATCCTCCTGAAGAAACTCTCAGTTTTTTTGTACTATAAACTTTGGGAGTTACTTCCGTAGCTGCACACTGTTTCATCCTTAATTTTACTTACCTATGGAAGGAATCCCAGAACAATCAGTACATATAGTGGAGTTTTATTTAGGCTAAGGAATTCACTTTTAGTTTCATGATCCTCTCACTTCATAATTAGTCTCTGATAAGAGAAGGATATTTAATATTGATAATATTAAAGTTTTATCAGTTGAAGGCTAAAGGGAATAAGTACCCTGAAGGCAGAAATTAGCTGATTGAAGACTATAGTAAAAAAGTTCAGCAGAAGCCCTTGAGGAAAAAATGACAAATAAATGCTTTAATGTCAACATTATATATAATATAATATAATATAATATAATATAATATAATGTGGTGTTAGTTCCCATTGGCAGAAAAGGAGGCACAGGTCAGTAGACAGAAAAACAGAGAAAAGTGTTATTTTGTTGTGGTCATGAGCAGGTTTGCCTCAGAGTCTTTAACAGGAGCCGTTCTGAGCCTCAGGAGTCAGAAGGATCTCAGTCTGAGAGGTCTGCAGAGAGTCAGATTTGGTAGGCTGGGGGAACTTGAAAGCTGGCTTAAGATCAGGAACATCTAAGGATGTTCCACTTACAGATCACTGTTAAGTATCATCTTACATAATTTGATGTTTTATATTTTTGTACATGTGCCACTGCTACAAATCTGTGATTTTAAGTAACCATACTCTTGTATCCGTACGCTGGCTGCCAGTGAAAGTAATAAAGTATTGTGAAGAGGAGCAGCACACTCCAGTCCTGTAGGTGTAGTGACCCTTAAAAGGAGAGGTTTTCATTGCTTTTGTGGGAACTGATGCCTACGACTCTCTCAAAGCTATCCAAAGGGTGACAATGCAGGCTTTGAACATACAGAGTGGTTTAGAATGAAGGTCTAATGAAGGTCTGTGAGGAGAAAGTGTTTTCTAGTCAATGACATTTGCCAAGGAGATGGGTAATGCCAGAATCCCATGGGTATTTGAAACATAACCCTGAAGCCTTTTCCGTGTAGCGATGCTCTGATTGTTACAGGTATGATGCACAAGCTTTCCTTGGTTTTTGAAAAGCTTTGGGTGTATGTTTAGATAATACAGCAGTTCTGCCAGACTTTTAACAACTGCCAAAGATAAATAAAAAGTAATTTTGCCAAGAGGACAGAATTATGTATTTCCCCAAGAAAGAAAGAAAGTAGTCTTTTCTGCTGAACTTAAGACTGATCATAAATACTGACAAAAAGGGGTTGGAAGTACAGTGAATGCACGTAAGTGTTAGAAGTTTATTGTATTTTTCTGTGATTTCTTCTTCTCTTTATGAAGGTAACCTTTTCCATATTGATTTTGGCCATATTCTTGGGAATTATAAAAGCTTCCTTGGAATTAATAAGGAGAGAGTTCCTTTTGTGCTGACTCCAGATTTTCTGTATGTCATGGGAACTTCCGGAAAGAAGACAAGTCTCCATTTCCATAAATTTCAGGTAATAGAATGGGTATCTAGCTGCAAATCAATTAAGTAATGGTTTTTTGCCCTCTGAAATGAACGTTAATGCCTTGGTTTTCAAAGGTCTAGGCTCCTGGGTATTATCTTAATAAAATACAATGAATCATAATACAATTCTGGGATATTTTAGGCCCAACTAAGAGAAAAAATTATCTGTACAATTATGGGAACTAGAATTCAAACATTCACAAAGGCACATTGAAAAGCTCGTTAGCAGCAGACCAGATAAGCAGTTCTTTCTTTGTTTCTTGTCTTGACTGAAAATACTTTGCAGAGGGCTTCAGTGTTTGTGCAATTAGAGGAAACTCATGGCACTAAGCAGAGCCTCTGTGGAGTATGAGCAGGTGTGAGGCATTCATCAGCTGGCTTTGCCAGTGTTATTCCCTCCTGATTCTTCGAGTTCTGGGGCTCGAACTGCTGCATCTGAGTAAAAATCAGTGACCCTAAGCTATCTCAGATGCTGTTTTGTGAAGTGGATGGATAGATTTAACTCTGAAAGAAACGAATGGTGTTAAAAATCTGTTCTATTGCTTCTATTTGAAACTGAGCGCTTCCAAACCAGTTGTGATTATTCGAGCTAGTGTAGGACCTGGTCAAAGAGGGAGTTCAGTAGGCAGTTCCTACTTCTAAGGAAATAGTTGAGAATGTGGCTGGTGAGAAGTACTTATTTGTCTGAAGTGTTATTCCTGTGGTCATCTCTAGAGACTTTGAGTAAAGTGTCTAATTTAGAAAGCAGATTCCTTATAATATCAAAATAAAAATTCTTCTGTAGAGTGAGTCAAAGCCAAAGCCTAACTTTCATGTTGTAGATTCCTTGTGGGTGAACCAGTCACAGTAAGGAGTCTGGTTTTCTAACCTGAGTACCTAATTAAGGTTCTTACTGGTGGATGATGACTATGTCCCTTTGAGCATATACACAGTTGTATAGCAAATCTGTGTCCTACACACCCCCATCTCCCTTGTGATTATCTGTGATGGGCAATGGGAATTATCCTAAGATGATAACACCAAGTGGGTCCCCTATGCAGTTAGTTCAGCACTTTGTCTCCATTTGTGGCCACATCTCAGTGCTTTTACTCACTCATCCAAAAATGAGTGTTCTCCATCTTCAGGCTGGACACATCCTGCAGGCCTCCCTGCCAGCGATGGGGATCCACTTGGACCCTCTTGCAATTCCCACCTTATGGTATTCTTTTGTTAATGACAAATCACATTGTCCACCAGAGACAATCAAAAGGGAGAGGATGTGTGGAGATGACTCATGCAAAGAAGAATCAATTATTTTTGGTTGAAGTCACTGCCCAAACTTCTGAAAATAACTAAAGAACCAGGTGCAATCTTTGAGTCTTCATTTTGCCAGGACTGCCTTTATCACAGTGGAGGTGTTTTGAAGGGGGCTTGTAGCTCAAAAGATGTTAGGGTGGGGTTTGCCTTGGGAAGGGAATGCTGAGCCCATGCTCTCAGGGAAGCCTGTGAGCTGGGCTGTGTACAGTGATGATGCTGTCGCTGCAGCTGTAAGTCATATTGCAGGTGTGGGACTGAAACACCAGTCTGGGCTATGTCATTTCAAAGAAGACTTCTGTTCTGGAAGCAGAAAATAGTTAAAAGAGTTAAAATGTGGTAATGGAGGATTGAAAGACCTGTTGGTGTCTGTGGTGAGGTAAAGTTGTCTACATATATACAGATCATCCAGCTCTTTAGAGAGTATCTGACCTTTACTTCAGCAGCCCAAATACCAAAATCAATCAGAGGTGATTTTGGTCATAGCCTCTCTTCAATACATCATGCCTCTGTCATGGAGTCCTGGGTTTGACTAAATACACATTTTGTTACTCTGGTACTAATTTCTAAGTACTGTTACCATCCCACTAATGCAGACAGTCTAGGAATGCTGTAATAGCACCAGTGTCATTTCCACTAGTGTCCTGAGCCAAATACAAGGTGATTAATGTGCTTTACTGTTGTGAACTGGGATGGTGGTATGTGACTCAGGCATTTTAAGTGACATGATTTAGGCACAGACAACAATAAACTGACCAAAAAATGTAAGTTCATGTATAGTTCTGCTGCAATAGCTACTGTTTATATACTGCTATTGCAGTAGTACATTAAGAGCCTTTTCTGTCTCAAAGACCAGTAAAAAGAAAGTTAAAATACTTCTATACAAGTAAAAGAGTAACACAGAGCAAGATTTGCATCACATATTTTGCTATGAAAAATGTATGTTTTAATTACCTGGCCAGAGCAAAAAAATAAAATTGTACTTGCACTTTCCAGTTGACTTGTTTCATCATATTTCCTAATATTGAAGGATTCATTCAGTATGCCTAATGACTCATTTAGGTATTAATGGAAAAGTCTCAGCATTTATCCTTCATTAATTTTTAAGAGCATCTCTCATTATTTCGTACTTAACTACATTAAAACAGTTTGTGCTTCAGAAGACTCCTTTGTTTTTTACAGTCTTTGGTGTTTTTGGTAACTTAATAACCTACTTGTATAAGATTTTATTTCTTTTTATCCACTGGACATATTACAGTGTGTTAGCCAGAGCTCATATTGCAGATTCTGGAGGAGGTTAAAATGACAAATAACTTTGACCGAAGTTCACTGCAGAAGAGTATAGTTCATTATTAGTGAACTTCTGAGGCTGTCAGTGGCCTGGCAACTTTTTTGAACTAGCAGTGAAGTTCCTTTCTATTAGTTCTTAATCTAAATTTTGGCTCCCTTTGTGTTTGCATTTGTTATGATGGTTTAATGAAAATGAGAGGCCAGAGGTTATTAATGACATCACAGAAATGCTTAGAAGGAAGCAGTATTTGATGGGCTTTTTCCTCATCACAAACATGTATTTAAGCATGACTTAACCTGGGAAGACAAGTATTTTTCTGTTCCACCTATGAATTTCTCAGGTGCCCTAGTACTGCCCAGATTTCTCTTGCTGTAAGTGTCATATGTGGTGGCATTTTCTTTACAGCCTTTGGCTGAAACCAATCAACTTTCATACTCCTATGTGCACACAGCTTTTTCACTTCTTACTTGTAGAAACCTTTGAGAAAGCCTCACCTAAGGTCTTCATAGTCCTTTTTGAGCTTTGCCCACCTACCTATTATTAATTTGCCTAAAATTGTCTTTGATAGTTTGTGCTCTAAATTATTAACTCATTTTTGTTCACTAGATTTAATTTACGTAATTCATTATTTTTTCATTATTCTGCTGACTTGATAATACAGAGATCTGTATTTTCAGTGCTAACCAAATTCTTCTAAACTATTTCTTTACAAAATCTTATGTATTTGATTGTCAAACAAAGGTGACAGAAGGGTACACAATTCATCATTGAGAAATACTTATTTGCAGTAAACTGTACAGGGAAGGGATGGCCTATGTAACAGAACTTGGACACTTTATTTTATAAAAATGCCTGGATTTTAGGATAATAATATTTAGGACAGTTTCAAGCTTTCAGAATGATTATTCTTTTTTTCCTATTGGGCAATGGGATTTTGGTTTCTCCTCAGCTCTTCTCATTTTGCCTATGGCTTTAGATGAGTTAGCAGCTTTCTTCTTAATCCCACAGTAAACATGTACATATCCTTGACACATACCTGTCGTCTGGGTTATTTTTGGTTCTCACTGCCTCTCTCAGAAGTGTAAAAATTCATTTTCTTGGAAGATACTAATGCAAAACTAGATTCAGTTCCTGTCTGAATAAATAACTGTAACGGGCAGATGCAGATATTAAAAATCTTTTTAATTCCTGGAAGGACTGCCTTTGAGATGCAGTGATACCAGGTTTTTCTTGACTGCATAATTGTTTTTCTGTCTCAGACACCCGAAGCAGTGGGATTCATCATCCATACAGAAATGTAAAACTCTCTTTGATAATAACTATAAAGACCTTTCATCTCTTTCAAGGGGAACAAAACACAGACTAACTCTTGTGACAAGATTTCTCTGTTTGAAGTTGATAATACATAAGTAAAATTTCTTTTTTTATTATTTTTTTTTCTCCTGGTATAATGGAGAGAAACTATTCCCTGTGATGGTGTTTTCCATTGTAAATTGTGCTTTGAACATTGCATTTTATCTTTTGCTATGCTAGAACTAAACTAACATTGGAGTTTGTAAGTATGATCTTATTTCAGGACAGAATTTATTTGGGAACAGATTAAAAGATTTAAGTTCCCAGGCAATACTAAAAAAAGAAATTGTGCAGACGGATCTTCAGTATATCATCTTCCTTCCTTATATTTTCCTAACCTGTCTAGTTGGGTGTCCTGGTGTTGCTGATGTGAACAGTGATAGATGTTAAGAATATTTGTGCACTTCTTCCTGTTTCAGAGGAAGAAAGAAAACATATATCTTGTAAAAATAAAAGCCTTCTAGAGGGCTGATGGGATTTGTTAGACGTTTACATTAAAGTATTTGGATTTTCCAAATATTATTCAAAACATGAATATACAGTTGTGGAAAGGTTAAATTGAATATTTAATTGGGTAAAAATTAGCATTGCTTCAGCTTTGGTTTGAATAATAACAACCTTCTTGGAAATATTTTTCATATTTTTACATTACTGCATTGCAGGCCTAATTTCTAGTTGATTGATGATTGATGTCTTCATTGCATTGTTCTTATTTCTACTACTAAATGAGCTATAAATTTAATATAAGAAATAATTTCAGTTTATATATTAGTTGCTTAGCAGGGAATATTATTTTTAAAAACATTGCATTTTTTTCTAAGCTGCAGAAATTTCATTCTTCTAAAAGTTCTGCTGTTAAGCAGAGATTATTTATACATGGAAATGAAAAGGCTATAAAAGAAGTCTATGGAATCCAGAATGACAGTACATAGTCATAGAAATCCTACAGCAAGGCAGAGTGCCTGAAGACTAGAGCTGTCAGCTAGCAGAATTCCTTAGAACACCAAGCCTGAAAAATCTTCCCTGTTAAATAATCTGTCACCACTGTGAAGTTAATAGGCATCTATAGAAAAAGAGGAGCAATCCCCTGGAGGTGCTGCTTTGTTCAGTATCACTTCCCAGCCACAGTCTTTAAACGGGAACATCCCAACAGGAAAGGAAGACAGTGAATTATTGCTGTCTCTTTTAACAGCTACAGAAAGAGGTTATATGGTGGGGAAATTAATTTGAAATTCTGGTGAGACTAAGGTTTTATGCTTTAGTAATCAATGTAGGATTAAGAGCCATTAGTTGTACACCCAAACAGTTCTTGTTGCCCCAACCTGTGGTGAATGAAGTTACCCTGAGCAGCAGGTGCAGAAATTTGTGTCACATTTCTGCTCGGTTGAATCGCTCTGTTGGGTCTCCTGTCTCTGACATACTCGAGTGATTGAATGGCATTGGTTAATGAGAGTCCTGTGAAATTCCTACACCATCCCTGTCAATTCATCTCCTCAATTAACAAAAAACTCTTCTCTCTCACAGGACGTATGTGTGAAGGCTTATTTAGCTCTCCGACACCACACAAACCTGCTGATCATCCTGTTCTCCATGATGCTAATGACTGGAATGCCCCAATTAACCAGCAAAGAAGATATTGAATATATCAGGGATGCACTGACAGTAGGGAAAAGTGAAGAAGATGCCAAAAAGCATTTTCTTGATCAGATAGAAGTTTGCAGAGATAAGGGCTGGACTGTGCAGTTTAACTGGTTTTTACATCTTGTGCTTGGAATCAAACAAGGAGTAGAAAAGCATTCTGCTTAATATTTTATGTAAATTAACTGTGGGTGTGAACAGGAGGTTAGTGAATCTACTTGTTATTTATGAATTCTGAATAAATGAACAGTCAAAATTGCCTTTACTCTTCTGGCAGCTTAAATGGATCTTGTGAAAAGGCAAGGACTTTTGCTCTGCCCCTCCAGGAGATCTTCCTGCAGAAAAGATTTTTTTTTTTAATTTCTAAAGACACTTCAAGTTGCTGGATTGTTTTAACTAGATGCTTTGCTAATGTGGCTTGGATGTTTTTTTGCTTTCTTTAGCAATAATTTCAGATAAATAAAAGGAGGAGGTTGAGTAAGATGATAGCCTACAAACCCCTTATGACCTTACCTTAATTGTTCATGAGGGTCAAGTCCTTCAAAACCAGAAGATTTTATATAAAATCTATGGTTACAGTGAAATCTCTGTAGGTAATCCACATCTGTCTCAGGATGGTTTACCCACGAGTGTTCTTCACCCACATCCTTTTCTTTTGTCCCTTCCTCAACATTTTGTCCTTTCTGGATTTTTAATATGTTGTCAATAGAAAAGAGCTTTGGCTCGGCCATGGGAGGAAATTGCTTTATTGTTACTGCAACCTCCTGACACAGACAACCAGTCTTGACTGCCAGGAGAACTTCACAGTTAACCTGGAAGTTCCTCAGATATGAACATGAAATTCTGAAGGTTTAGTTTTGAAAGATTTTTTACTGTACTTTTTAGTGGGGAAGGTCCGTATTATGTTACAGATTATATTCTAACTGTAAAGTTATTAAAATTCCACCTGTATAGCAAAAGCTCTGTAGAAAAAGCAATGGTACTTCCTTATCCCTCAGAGAAAACTCCTTATGTAATTGACATTTTACCAAATATCTGAGAAACCCAAAGTTATTTATTCCTTGGTGATATATTTTCAGGATATACCTAGAAGGAATTAAATGTAGTCTTTGAAGTTGTGTATATTTTGATATTTATTTTTAAATTCCTGATGAAACAATACTACTGAAAAGCTATTTATGAAAGAAAAAGAAATCCTTATCTTTAATTTCAATATTTAAACTTAAAAGATGAAAAAATGGGCAGTGTTAAGTAGAATTTTAACTTCTCTACTGTAGATTGCTTGCAAACAAGTCTGCCTATGGTAGGAAAGGAAAAAACATACAGCCCGAATTAGTCTTTGACTTGAATTATTATAGTATACTTCCTGCTAATTGATTTTTACCAAAGAGATGGCTTACAATATTGCTTTTTTGCACTTGTGCCCATGTAATTTATTCCTTCATTGTAGTGTTACATGGGCTTTACATTATGTATAAATGATTAACTGAATTTTAAAATTCTGTTATCATTTGCTTTGATCATTTCACAGAGCTGTTATGATTTTAACTAGTGTTACTACTGAGTGCACTCTTGAAGGATTTTTAATAAATGTACTGTAATTGGTGTCTCAGTTATGAGATGTAGCCAATCTATTCTTGAAATGTAGATGTTTAATTGGTTATTGTGCACAAGTATTTTTGATGTAAATGGTAGACTCCAGTTAAGGAAATCTCTAAGGTTAAAATGTAGACTATTTTGTTATTCTGTTACATTATTATTCTGTGCAAGATAGGCTTTAGATAATGCTAAAATATAAACTAAATGGTGAATATTGTCTGTAAAATGATATTTTTAGATTTGTATTTTATAGATCTGAAATAAAATGGCATGTTCTATTCATTTGATTATTATTCATGAATAAGCAGCTTAGCCCAAAATACCTATAAATATTTTTTATCCAGTTTCTTAAAGACTTATCTCAGTAAGAAATCATATTTAAAGTCCCACTCAGAGGAAGTGTTTTAGTTCCGTATTAATAATTCTGTATGATGTCAGATATCTTAAATTTTAATAGTTATAGTATTAGAATTGCAATTATTGTAATTGTTAAATTTGAATAGAATATTGCCACTTTCTAAGAGCACTTTATTCATTCCTGGTATGTTTTATGAAGAAAAATCTGAAGATTTTAGTAAGTTCCTAGTTCTAAAAAATAAGAAGATCTACTGCTAAATTTAACTCTAGCATGGGGAAATAAATGCTAATCACAACTTCAAGGGAAATGGCACTCTTGAAGCAGCCTCCATTTGCAGGAAAAGGTCTACTAGAGATCTGTACCCAGAGGAAAGTAGTTTAGTCCTGCACTGAACTTAGGCTGATGATTTTTATCAGCAATTTACAATGTGCTATATTGAATTGTGTTTGTTGCAGACACCTAAAACACCTCAATGCTGAGCAAATTCCCAGGCCTGTCATTGCTTTCCTTGCCCATGCAGCCTGTGCTTGGGCTGCCTGGGCAGTGCTAGGCTGCCTTGTGTCTTCTGGGTGTGGGTGTTTGACTCCTGGGAGATCAAAAGTAGCTGCCAAATCTCCTCTTTACCTACGGAGCAAGCTGTGGGCACCAGCATCTCCTTATAAATGGCTATGCAATCGTGGCTGATCACCAGCTGGATTTTGTGTCCCTCTGGAGACCTCCACCCACCACTGACCTTGTTTTCTGGCAAGCCCTGGCACAAGGAGAAACAAGGCAGAGATGTGGTTCGAGGCAATCCAGCCTCAGGGGGCAGAGGAACTGCCTTTCAGGTGAGGAGGAGGTGGGCACAAGGACATGTCTGCTCATCCCAGACAGAGCGCAGCTGTCCCGTTCTGCAGCAGCAGCTGCGTTCCCAAGGCCTGGAGAGCTGCAGCTGTAGCACAGATGCCACTACTGGAGCAGGAGGCTGAACTACAATTTCCTGAGTCTCACAGTGCATAAACTCACTGACCCTTTAGAATAACTGGTTTTTAAGGGTTATAAACCAGGAAATGTAAAGTAGTCACTAATCACTAACCTTTTTCAGAAGCTCTAACACAACACACAGAAAAAGAAAATTACTAAATTTTCTATGTAGGTCTCAATTATCATCACTGTCTCCTGTTAGCCTTAAGATTATTTTTTGGAAATTGTTTTAAGGGTGACTTTTTCTTTGAGGTCTATCATATTTTCTTGGTAGTCTCATTCACATTACGACTGCACCTAACAGTGGAAATTCAAATCTTTTCTTAGAGTTAGTGCCTCAGACTCAGTTGTGACTTGACATCTCTTTTTCCCCAACAAGGTCATTGAGATGTTGGTTAGCAGTGAGTGTGTCCCCAAGGCTCCATCCTAATTATATTCCAGGACAGGAAGAGAAGTTGAAATGGAGCTAAGGTGTACAATGTGATTATATTTAGATCTTCATTGAATACACTGGTTGCACTTGTTAGAAGATAGATTAACCCTATCATTAACAGAGTATTGAGACTTAACATGTTTAGCAGATTTTTTTCTAAAATGTAATCAATGATACATAAATACAGGTATGAACAAATGACTTCAGAAAAATATCAATGAAAATTGCAACTGTTGTATTTTTATTATAAACCTTTTTCCTGAGTACCAGCAGCATTCTGCAAGTCCACGTCCCAAGGTTTATATAGATTTCAGACTCTGTGCTAATGCCTTTATAATGTAGTTTGTGTAAAGTAGTCTTGAAAATAAAAAATTAATAAAATCTGGGATACCATTTGCAGTCTGGTGGGCTCTTTGGGCATCCCACCAACTCTGAAGTTTCTGAGAAACACTGATGTGCTTTCATGAATCTTCTCATTGCAACTTACTCAATATATGTGAGAAACAACACTCCAGAAATCACTAATTCTCCTAGAGAGAAGTCAACAGGAAGACATTCCTTCTGTGCTTACCCCACTCTGCATTTGGAAGCCAGAATTTGCCCAAAGAGGTATTAATACATTTGAAATCTTGTGGCATACTGACAGAAAGCAAGATTTGTGCTGGAGAAAACAGAGAGAAAGAGGAACTGTTTTTCTGCAGTTACACAGTTAATAACAAGAACTGACCAAAGATACAAATGCCATGGTTATACCCACGTGAGATATGCACATCATTATTTCTTTAGAGAAAAGGGGCACTGGTGACCTCTTCTAGTCTGCTGATACAAGGAGACAGAAGGCCACAGCTTCTCCTGGCTTTTTGTGCATCAGTGGGTGTCGTAGCTAGCAAGAGAGAGGCTGATGACCTGCCTGTTGATAATGAGCAAGTGAACACTGGACAGGATAAATTCCTTCCTACCCCTGAGAATGGAGCTTTGTTGTTTCAGAGGGTGCCTGGCAGCACTTGACATGGCAAGAGCCCTCCACAGCCTGGGGAAGGCAGGTAGGCAGTGTTTAGAAGATGTGCCATTTCTCAGGTATTCTCCTGGGGATGCAAAAGAAGAGGCTGTCACTTTGGAAACAGCAGCAGCACTGCCAGAAACACGTGCCAGTTAATTTTAGCTAACAAAAGATTCCTGTGCATGGCAGAAGTGCTGTATCTCCTAAGTGCGAGCACATCCCACACCTGGGTGCAGTCACTTGGTGTTCAGCATTAGGAGTTACTGCATGCCAGTGTTGGTCACGCTCTCAAAGCTGTCTTTGGTCTGGTGTCTATGGTCAGAGTTTACCACTGATCCATTTATTAGTCCATGAAGGAAAAAAAGGAAAATAATACACTGTAGATAGCAGCATTTCTTTATAAGATAAACAATGAGTAGGTACATAAGAAAGTCAAATCTAATGTAATGAAGAATACCCAGAAATGATCCCTGAAAGGAGAAATCGAAAGAAAATAGAAATGTTAATGACCCATAGTACAAAACAGTTTTAAGACTACAGAATTTGTACCAGATCCTCCTTTGCGCTTGGATATATCTTTCTTTATCAAAACTAATTATCCTGCAAAAGGCTATGAGGGCTATGACTATTTAATAGCCCAAGAAATATGCTGCCACAATGCAGTTAATTATAAAGAATTCATTAGAAGTTCAAGATATGGCCAGAACTGAATTTGGTCAGTGTATTTACTGTTAAACAACCTGGGATTAACAACAACAACAAAAAAACCAAACAAACAAAACACCAAAAAAGGTAGTCTAGTGCTGCTTCCCCAAATCAACCAGCAAGTGTCTGAGACTGGCATTAAACTCATCCCATGAGGAAGTTATTTCCCATCATGATTGAAATGCATTTTTCTCTGAAGTATTAGGAGCTGGTCCCTGTCAGGGACAGGATACTGGCCTGGACAGACTCCGTCTCTGATGGAGGATGGCAGATCCTCTGCTCAGCTGTCAGATGTCTGCACGAAAGCATCTTGGTGAATTAAAGAGGTCTCCTCAGGATATGCTTTCCCTCCAGCCAAAGTTATCCTTCATTTTGATGACGTTCATGACAGCATCACTGTTTTACAAACCTGTTTCCTTCTCACAGAATATGACGTATTTTCCAAACCTTGTAAAATAGTAATTCTGTCTACCTGGAGAGAAAAATATCCAGAGATCTCAGTAACTTTAAAGTAGTCTGAAACCAAAACACTCCAGGCAGGGACCTTTCAATTCAAGGTGATAGTTCATGCAAAGGCAGGCAATTATAGGGAGATGCTCATTAGCTACATATTAGTATTTCAGAGAAGTTCTTGGGATTCTGTCATTGCAACAACACACCAAAATGAGGGTGAAGAGTGGCTTCTAACAAGACCAGAGACTTAAAGGTCCTGTGGAGATTGATACCAACTCTGTGGGAAAGAGGTGGCTGCTGGGTACAGCTGCAGCCCTCCCAGGGAAACAGGGACCCAGTGGCAGCATCTCTGGCAAAAAGGGGTGTAGAGTCAGGGTGTAAGTGCCAGGATGAACTGTGTACTCTGCAGAGTTTAGACCTCAGCAGATAGAGTATGTTACTGAAAGGCCCTTTCATGGCATTCATGCCACAAAAGTAGCAGTGTTATTAGGACTATCCAATGAGAGTAAATACAGTTTGTAAAACATAAACTTTGCTCTTTTTTTTAAATCAGTAGGTAAACACATAGTATGAATTACTATTTTCTGCTGCTGCTGCTGCTGCTGCTGCTGCTGCTGCTGCTCAAGATCTTCACCCTAATTCCTCATTTCTGTTCTCTTGTTGCTGTTTCTTGGACCTCAAAATCTAAAACCAAGATAAACTGTCTGCATCTTACAGCCAGGAAATGCACAGCTGAATGTCAGCAAAAGAACCACTTGTCAAAAGTACTGGTAGCTGGAGATGCTGTCAACACCTGTACTGGGAGAAGCTTGCTAAAAGTTCTCATGACTCTGAAAAGGAAACAAACGGCAAGAGAAATGAGGAAATGCTTTGTGTGTGTGCTTCAAGGTGCAAAGCACTGGAAGACCAAGCTTTCCCAGGTTTAATGCTCTGTGTTCACCCTCCCAACTACTCTTACCAATGGGTGCAAGGTAGAAAAGTGAAAAACTTTATAGTGAGTACACACTGGACTGAAAAGTGGATAAACCTTAATGCAGTTAAGTGCAATAATAAGAGAAATACAGCCCTTTTTCAGAATGTCCAAGACTCAAAAAAAAAAAAATTGTGTGGGGCCACCACAGTCTAGTTCTCCCACCTGGTATCATGTGCATGCTGTCCAACTCCACGGTCAATCTAGCTAGTGGCATCAGCAACTGTACTTCCTTTCAGTACTCCCTGTAAAGCAGTGCTTCAGAGAACACCTTTTAGAATACAGTCTTTGCAAGAGATAGGCGAATAAAAAGGATATAGGGAAAAATCTTTGTCATACTTGCAATATCCTAATTTAAAGCAGCATCAAATATAAACTACAAGAAATATTTATTAGTGTTAGTTAGAAGATCAAGAGATTATAACCTGAAACTGAATCACAGGAAAACAATGAAATGCACCATTTTGTCAAAAAGGCTTAGAAACAACAGTATAGCTGGTAACAGCTTGCCAGGATTTGTTCAGAGCAAGACCTCCAAAAAAGGATGCCACAACCCCTGAAACACAATTTAAACACCACTAGAAGTGGACAACTTGCTGGCACTGTTACAGGGAGAAGCTCCATGAGTGTACATGAGGGAACAAACACCCATGTAGCAACATTTCCATTCAAACAGGGAAAAGAAATATTTCTGGATGTCAGAAATTTCACAAATCCACAAAGGGAATGATTTAAAAGACACCAAAGTATGGCATGAAAACACAGAAGCCCATAGGAAAAAAAATCATGACAAAAGGCTGAAAAAAACCCCCAAAATCTGGAGAAACTGGTAATTCCCCCAAGCTGCTCAGTGCCTACTAGAAGACAAAATGAGACCAATGAGACATTGAATCTTTAAGGCCATTCAATCCTTGAGGAGGATTTAGTAATTCTGGTTAGCTTGTGGAACAATGAAGTATTCTTGGCTACCAAAGAATTGTGGAAGGCAGAGACAGAGTTAGCTCTGGAGTAGGGACTACAGAAACAGTACCTGGTCATTACAAATAACACACCTCAATTGCTCAGAGAAAGATACTTGGGAGACCTCTCAAAAGATACACGCAGGGGGAGTGGGCTGTGCACTACTTCCCCTGAAAGAATGATCAGAAATAGCTAGAGACTGCTTCCTTTCCTTTGTTCAAAACCCCAGAACCAGAACCCAATGAGCTTGGCAGCAGTGCCCGGTGCACCCAACAGAGCGCAGCAGAAGCTGGCAGCTGCTCTTTCTAAACTCAGAGGAAACCATTACCTGTGACAGCTGATTACTATGGTAGTTTCTCAAACTCAATCAAACAACCTGGGAGCTGACAATACAGCAAATCAGGCTGTGACAGAGCCCCACAAAGCTCACAGGCTGTGAGGGGAGTGGTGTGCTGTGAAGAAACATCAATCTTCAGTGCATTTTCATGTCTATGTATGCCATTTAGACTCTACAGATTGCCAGGAGTAATATGTTTCTTGTTAATTCACCATGTACTTTTTCCTAAAATTTATGGTTTATGAAGCCTAGTACCAAGCTAAAAGTAGGAGTGTGTATTGTCCTCCAACAACTGGTTTGTGTCTTGCACTTGTCTTAATGCTGCTTCATTCACGGAGAAAGGGCTCCATTGGAAGATGCAGGCAAATACCTTCCTGGCAGATAAATCGACTGGAGGGAGTTCATGACCTGAAGAATGTTCATAGCTCTGAGTTACCATGTGGCGGTGCTTGCTACATAAGGGACCTGCAGTGAATTTATTAAAGCAACAGTCAGCAACAAACATCTGAGGGATTTAACAGGTCTGTACACAGTGGATGTCCCAGACATGCACAACCTGCTCTCCAGATTTTTCTTGGCCCAATGGACAGAAAGCTGAGAAATATACAAAAGTAGACACTAAGCACAGCAAATTAGGGTTGTCAAGACCTTCCCCTAGTTCCTTGAACTACTGAAAATAAGCAAAAGCTGTGATTTGTTTCTAATGCCAACAATTATTAACCAACATTTGTTCACTGGAAGACAAGCTAGCAATTGTACTATGATAAGAAGTGTCAAATCACTTAAAACTTCCACAAGAAATGTCAGTATTGTGACAAGATGCCTAAGAAGATGATCTCACAGTAATTAAATCAGCAGAACATCCTAATTTTTATGCGCACAGAAGGGACATACAGGGAAAAAGGACAATACCGTGCTCTTCATTATGCAATATCCTGCCAGCAATACCAACACTGCAAATGAAAACGTGTGCAGTATTAGCTGGCCCTGGGAACCTCCTGCCTAGCATGTAGAAGAGAAAATTCCACTATAGCCAACCCAAGCACAGATGATTTTTCATGTTTTGGCTGTATCTACAACATCCAAAAGCAACATTTATTTCTGATGGAAAAGAAGATTTAAATGCCCAAGCAAAGGATTATGGTACATTTTGGGAATATTTTTAAGAATAACTCCAAAATTCCTTTGCTTATGAGAATGTGTATCAAGATACAAGTAAAAATGTCATATAGATCTTTTTAGGAAGGGATATGAAATTAGAGAATTAGAGTCCTCCTTAATCTTTTTTTTCATGTATCTTGAGCTGAGTTGTGAGCAGAGCATGTGTTTGAAAAGTTTTTGTTAATAAAAAGCCTATTTAGTTTAGCTTTTCCCCTATGAATCTCCATTCCCTCACACAGCTTAAATAAAAGCAATAAAATCATGTTTACATTGGGATATTTGCCTTTTTTTTCCTCAAGAGGTAATTTCTTTCACCCTCTTTCTAGCACTGCTATGTATGCAAAGCCTAAGTATAGAGTAAATTTCCAGTTGAAAATGTAACTTCAACTTCAACAACAAACAGCAGATAACTGAGACCTTCCCACAGGCATGGCCTTTCAGGAAAAGGATCTTCAGATGCTCTTGTTGAACAGTGAATGTGCCTGTGGCCAGTTTGGGGTGGAAAAAAGATAAATAAAATGAATAAGAAATACGATAACCCCACGGTGTTGCTCCAGTTCTTTGGGAGGTTCCTGATGTTGTTGTTTCACAACAGAAAGGAACAGAGGAGGTGAAATTCTCACAGTGAGTGTCAGGGCTCACACTGCCTTCCTCCAGTCTCATGAGCTTTTTGAATTCTAGGTAAGCCACGTGCCCAGTGCAGATGAGAGGCAAAGAGGGTTCTGATGGGAACAGTTGCTGCTGCTCTCTGGATCTCTGCTCTCAGCACACCTGGACCATGTGTGCTTCAGGCAGCCAAGACAGCACGTGTCACTGGGGGAGCAGGAACAGTGACAGCTACAGCCAGGATTCAAAAGAACATGGAGAGCAGAATTTTGGGTACCAAGATGTATATCAAAATAGCCAGCTTTGTAGGAATCCCACCAATGCCAAAGCGGAGTAAATGAGCTCAGTTCAAGCTGCAACACCACAGGCCTGGGCTTGGGAGCAGGAGGTACTGTACCCAGAGAAAATAGGAGCAGCAAGATTCAAAGCTGGAAATTCAAAGCTCACTTCAACCATGTCTTCTTCAGCTCTTGGAAAACAGCCTTGGTAAATCTCTAGTCACATCATCATGACAATTTTCCCAGCTTGTTGGCTAAACAGTACCAGTACTAAATATAGGCCTCTTTGGCATGCCAGCAGGAGCTTGCCAAAGATGAAGGAGAGCAATTTGTCCTTCCTGAGAAGACACATGCCACCCTCAGGCATATGGTACCGAGCCAGAAACAATTCACCCCAGAATGGCAAACAGCCTGCTACTGGCTTTGGCCTGATGTGTTCCCACACTGCCATAGAATCATACTGGATACTGTAGCATGGAGCATAACCGGGACACTCCAGGGTGGTATTTTTCCCAGGTAAGAGTCACTGTTGTAAGACAATGCACTGAAGCACAAAGTTAAAAAGTAATGTCATCATTAAAAAAACAAACAAACAAAACCAGGGAGTAATCTGATGAATCTTCACACAATGTTTTAAGGTTCTAAACCCACCTATGAGACTGCTCCACCTCCAGCTAATTTAATGTATAAATTGGTATGTACCAGTAGCTCTGTGACAAACAGACTGTCACAGCTGTCAGAGTGAGTCAGAGAAATCAACTGCATTTGAGAGGAAGTTGGCTTATCCTTTAAAGAACAGGCCTGCAAATAAACAATGGTGGGAGACATATTTAATGTAATATATGAGTTTACTTTGCTCAGAAAATTAGCTAATCTAAAGAAAAAAGAAAAAACCCAATTTATTTGTGAATCTCTTCTGATGGATTATATTCTTGTAAGGTCAGACAGGCCAGTTCAGTTTTTAGTAGCTTAGTCACCAACAAGGTCCAAGAACAGCCTTTGAACTAACACAAAAACATGACATTTCCATTTCTTTGTGACCTCTGATCTTTCCCCCCAGAAAGAAACTAATCTGTTGCAGTCTTACACTGGAAATGTATTATTTACAAAAATGCTTCTGAGCAATAAAATGTTAGACCTTCATCCAACAGTGAAAGCTGGCCAGGCACAAAGGTCCATAGGCACACAACTGCTTACAAAAACACAATCAAGAACAACAGAGGAAACCACTGAGATCTGGAGATGGTAAATGCTCTGTTATTCCAAATACAACCATTAAGCTCAGAGACAACCAAAAGTAAGGAAGGAAATCAGCATTGATTAAAAGTAGACCTACCCATACACAGAGAGGAAGACTCTCTACAGAACTTCCCATGTAAGAAGCTATATTAGATCTGTTCAAAGAACCATTTTTTTCCAGTTGAAAAGGTGGAGAAGAAGGAGAATCTAGTGCACTGAGACAACAGAAAGGATTTCTGTATTGTCCATTACTTTCTCCATGAGAGAACCACCAAGATGTGCTAAGCAAAGAACCTTGCACTAGAGAAGTGTTTTCATTTCCAACATACAGCTGGGGAGTGTCTGCCACAAACAACTGAGAAGAAGCAAGTTAGAAAGTGGTTAATTACTCATGGGATCATCATCTCTCAGAGGGAAAATCAGAAAGGTCTTAAAAGGAGAAAAGGGCGATGGGACCAGCAATTGAAAAGTTTAGGTGCCTGTTTGCAGGCTGAGAACTCCTAGCTGAAATTACATTAGTTGAGATGTTTTGAAGAATCAAGAATTATGGACCTTCCACCGTGGTAAATGCCTTTTGCTGCAAATGACTTTGAAACTGTCCAGGTGTGGCAGAGACCTCATGCAGGGTCTGGTCACACCAACTGGACCATCCCAGAATCCTGGAAGTGGGCTGCTGCCATTTCTGGCAAATTTCAGTTGAAGATCAGCACAGAGGTGCTCAGAATCAGAGGAGATGGTGGTCCAGGTAGAAAAGGGCCAGAGAATAGAAGATTTATAGATTTGGGGAATTTTTTTGCCTTTACTTGTTGTAGTGAAAGAAGAGATAGAGTTCTGTGGCCTATTTAATATTCTTTAACCACTCCTGAGCTATGAGTAATGTTCCCCTTTAAAACCTCCTTGACATGTACCCTGGTTCTTAACTGAGTGCTCTTTGTTTGGAAAACAGCCATTAGGCACTCACCCTTATCTCAAGAGTCAGAGAAACCATATTGTACTGCCATGATGTGTTCAGTCTCTTCAGGTTTCATATGGACAAGCTGGATTCCTTGGAATAAAAGTGGCTTTTCTGTCCTGCTGTGTCAGAAAATAAAGATATTTCTGACATATAATACTATTTTTCTAAGGATAAGGTCATCTTACTGTGCCAAGGAGACTCTTTTTAAGGCCATACAATGAAGTAACTCCAAAAATGCACTGTTTTTTATTTATGTAAACAAATAGTTTTCAAGCTTTCTGTCTAGCCCAAGGCATTATTAGTAATGACATGAATACATAGTTGGCTTCCAAATAGGCCTGAAATCCCTGTAGCTCATCTATGTTCAATATAAAAACCCTAAAAAATCCCAGTTGTTGAAACATCCCTGCAGTCTAACAGCTTAGCAGGAGGTTCTCATCTGTTTTCAAAACAGATTTCCAGTGAGTTTCAACCCTGGTTGGTTCTTTAAAACTTACAGATTTGTACAGCCAGGCTCCTTCTGTTTCATCGGAGAGTGAATAATCTTTCCCATATTTGAGTTATTACCATTTTAGTAGCAGAGCTCAGCCTCATTTTGTAATTTCTGCTGGGTAATTCCTCCTCACCCCAGTAGTGTCATTGAGTTTCCATGTGAGCAAGAACTTGCAAGATCAGGACCTTTCACCCTCAGCACTGTCCCTTTTTTAGAGTGTAACTATTTTTATTCTCCAGCTTCCAGGCATAGAAATGTTGACATCTAAAATGAGGAATGCCAATGGTTGAGACACAGAAAGAAAATAAAAGCCATCAATTAATTTATTTAGAATATTTTCAAGAGATTGCACTATTAAGCAAGGATTTGTTTACACAATGGAGTTATTTTAAAATATCTACATGTTCTAAAAGTCCAAGTCTTAAATGCTGCACATTTAAAATGAAATGATGTTTCATGCTCTACTAAGTAGTAGATATTTTTAAATAATAGACATTTCAAAATAAATTCTAACACATTAGTCTGTCTCCAATAAAGTATGTTCTTCCATAAACCTTTAAAAGAACTCTTCTTATACATCCATATATTGACCTGCAGAAATTAAAGCCTTCCAGGCACAAAATCCTTCCCTGTTCCTTTAGCTTGGGTACTGTCACCAGTGACATATCCCAGGGGTCACCCTGTGTTAGGATGCATCTGTGTTAGTGGTCTGGGTGGCGGGACAGAGAGATGCCTCAGCAGGTTTGCAGAAGATACAAAACTGGGAGGAGTGGTTGACACAGCAGATGGCTGTGCTGCCTTTCGGTGGCACCCTGGCAGGATGAAGGCTCTCCAGTTGTACTGGACATGCACATACCACAGTGAGTCCAGTCAAGGGCCATTGGTTAAGGGCTTGTAATGTCTGGCATACAAGGGGAGGCTTAGAGAGCTGGGACTGCTCATCCTGGAGCCAGGGCCAGACTGTTTAGTGGTGGCCAGTGACAGGGCAAGAGGCAACAGGCAGGACTTGAAACACACAATCATCAGACGTCCCTGCCAGCCTCAGCTGCTCCATGATTCTGTGGTTTTCTCTGTATTTTAAAGACTATGAGACATAGTCTTTTAGACTGTAGACATAGACATTTCTCAACTCTCATTAACTTACCACTTCACAGGAGGACATAATTTGAATCCAGTAGGGCCTGACCCTAACACCATCTGTAGTGGGCAGCAGCTTTCTACCATCTTCAGTGAGCTCTGTACTGGTTCTGTACATGATGCACTGAAACACTGGCAGGACATGAAAGGTTTTAACTGCTTGTAAAATGTAGGCATAATCAAAGCCTACTGTTTTCTGTGAATGCAAATCTTTTTTACTATGATACAGTCAGTATTGGGTCCACACTGTCCTCCATCACTAAGGAGTGTTGTGCCATTTCCATAGCATGAAGGAGTGTGCCCATCTCTGTACCCAAAGCTTCCCCTCACAAAGGGAGGGATGTGGTGGCTGAAGGTTTCCTTGCCAGCTTTCACTGAGACCATCTCCATGGCAGAAAGTTCACTGCTTTCTGGCTATCAAATATGAAAAATTTCAGTTACTAAGAAACTGAAATTTCCTTTGCATCTGGGCACATTAGAGCCCAGGGTATGATTAGTTACAGTTCTCCAGGATGGCCTCTGCTCGGATATGATGTCTTTTTGTCTCAGGAGAGCCAGCACACTGCTGACTGCTTGCCCTTCTCTGCCCTCCCTCCCCATTCCTGTCCTCCTGACCTGCCATCCAGCTGGGCCGATATCAAGCAGGGACACAGTGCTGCCCACACCAGATATGTAACAACACACAGAGGTGCAGACAAAGAAAAGGTCTGCAAGGAGTCAGCCCTTCTTCCTGGCGTGTTATGGTGCTCCCTTCTCTCTCCATGTGTGTTGAAAGAGCAAGAAATGGTAGAGATTCACAAAGAACTCTCTCATTTCTGTAAGCACACACCAGATTTGCAGATGAGCCTGATCTGGACATTCCCAGGACAGGCAAGGAGACCAGTGCAACCCCAGCCCAGGTTCCTTCCCTAGCTGCAGTGATGACTGGGCTTCTCCTTGTATCTTAATCCATGTGGAATTGATTCCATGGAGAGGACCATAAAACTAGGCTAGCAGTTTATGGATTAAGTAAAAGATCTCAGCCTGGTGAGTATCCCTCTGGAAACTGGCCAGGGCAGTGGTGTGGCACCGATCACACACCGAGAATCTCTCTGTGTTCCCCATAATCATTATCCTATTTTACAAAAAGGATAAGATCAGCTGGACCTTGTTGCCAGTTCCCACAGGACAATCTGGCTGTGTAATGTTAGTAAAGGAGGCTATCTGCTGTCTGCATCTTCCTCTTCTATTTCTGTTCAGGGAATCTCTGAAGTATCCATATTGCAGTCTTTCCAGACGCATCTTGGCATTTTTGAGAAGGATAAAAATTTGAGGACTTACTTTGAAAGATGACTGGTCCTGTCAGGAAAATGACTGGTCAAGGAGAATTTTCTCACCCAAAAATCCCCCTACTTCTGTGTCTGCATTCCTGCTGCATTACTTCATCATCACCTTTCAAAAAAGAACATCAAAACAAGGACCTAGTTTTCACAGACAGCCAGATGGATGCTTCATGAGTGACTCTTACCTTTCAGAGTGACTGCTCTAGGGCAACTACACTTCCCTTTCTTTCTTATGGAAAGGGCAGATCTGCTGTTTTGAAGTTCTGCTGCTGTTTCTACCCTGGTGGCCTGTTACAGGAACCTTTAGAACTTTTACTGTGGGGCTACCAGAGAAACCTGGATTTTAAACGCACATGCTCATGAGAAGGGAACTCAGGAAAGTGAGAGGATATGATTCTGAGAAGCATGCCGATCCATATGGACTTTGTAAGCTGTGCTGTCTGCACAGACCCGTTTCAGCCCAGGGGTCCTAGGATGCCTTAGCTGATTGCTCATAACAGCCTATACAAATTGTGAGAAAGAAAGACTTGTCTTATTCTGAGAATCCAAAACTTCGAAGTATCTGACAGCCCAGAGATGCTACCAAGGACAAGCCTACAGCTCTTGCAGCTCTTGATTATACAGTTGTTTTTTTTTCTTTTTGTTTTGGGAGAAAGAAAGCATTCTGCAATTTATGCCTAACATAGATTTTTTTTTGGTATCATGATGTTGGTAGATGATCTTGGAAAACAGTAATTTTGAAGGCTGATTAGAAGTGCAGCAGTGTCCCTTTCCATGGTGGGAGTCCTTTGCCTTTCACGGAAAGATGTTTTTGTCACAGTGAAGTCTGTGGAAGGACCTGGACTGAGGCTTCTTTTCACACTGCCAGTTTGAGAGGCTCCACTTCCATGCCATTTCACGGAAATTTGGCTCCCCACAGGTGCCCAGTTTCAAAATATTTCTCTCTCCTTCATGAGTTATAGGGCTTTGGCAGGCTATAAGGTTGTCAGACCTTGAGAGGGCTGCTTTTTGCCTGTTGCCTTGCCAATTATAAGGCCTAAGCCGTTTGAGGAGACTTGCTAAGGAAAACGTGTAACATTTGTAACCTCGCAGCCTTTCTCCCTGACTCATTGCTAGCAATGGACCATAGTTTCAAGGTTTAATCATGAGCTCAGACCCATGGAGAACCTTCTCACCTTCCTGCATCTCGGTAGTCCATGTGCCTTGCCAGCTGCTACCAAACCCATCTGCTCCTTGTCCAAGTCCCTGCAGGACAAAGCTGTGCCGTCATCTAGATGGCAGGAGGATGACGGAGAAATCCACAGGGCAAGGGAAGCACCCTGACCCTGGATCCTTGCTCTGTGTGTTACAAGGGGTTACCAACCCTCTCTGCAAGCAGTCAGGCCAAACCTCCAGGAACAAACTCACATTTGAGCTGCCAGGTATAAATTGGGGCAGATACAGCCGAAGTAGGAAGGACTACTGACCTCAGTGCCTGGTCTCAAGACCACATTTCTTCCTTTCCCTATTTGTCTGAAGGCTTTATTGGAGAATGCTGTGAGATAAGAGTAGGGCACTTATTTATGCAGATGTTATGGTGCAGGGTCTGTGATGTTGTACTGCAGATAAGTCAGGGTTGGGGCAAGTATTAAAATGTCCTTTAAGCAGCACTGCAAGGGAGTTTTGGAGAGGTCTTCTTCAGTGGTGCCCTATTTAAATGCAAAAGTGTCAGTGGTGCTTTATAAAGGAGTGGCCTAGAACTGCAACTGTGTCTGAACATGAAAGCCCTTGACCAGGCCTTATGGCAATTATCTAACAGGATGGTTTGTAAGAATGTGAGGACATTGTCAAGTTGATTTCGACACAAAAATGAACCCTTTAAAAAAAGTCTATCAAGTCAAAGTGACCTTAGGACAGAAAATTATGCTGACCCGGAAAGCACCATGCAAATTTTAGTGGACATGTTGACTAAGGACCGTGTCCTCACAGAGGTAAGTTGTCCTTTTGGGGCAGGTTCTACAGCAAAATCTGATCTGTACATCATCATCTCGAACCTCTCCATTGCTCCTCAGGCAATGGTTGTGTTGTGAACCAGGCTGAAGCTTGATCCATTCTGGCTAGTCCCAGCTCCTAGATGGTCCCTAAGGATTAACCTGCTGTGGATTAACCTGTGGATTTAGGCAGCCTCCAAATTGTCCTGCAGGGTAGGCCCAAAGAGAGGGATTTCAGCAGGCCAGCATCATCTCCCCAACAACCGCTGGGCTCTGATACACCCAGCAGAATCTGAACAAAGCAAGAATTCTGCCCCCAGCTCCCTGCATGCAGCCCTTAGGTGGAGCGAACACAATTAATGGGAGACCCCAAAAAAGGAAGGAGAACCAACCACTATGGCCAGCGTGGGAGGTTTCTGCTAGTTTATGTGGCTGCCCTTTCAGGTCCACATATTGTCCTCACCAAATGGGTTCAGTATGAGCAAGGAGCACTTACATGATAAAATGTGAAAAAGTGCTGTTGCAAAAGCACTTGAATCCAAAAAAAGCACACTTTGAAATAAATAAGGGGCATTGGGAAATTACATTCTGGCAACTGCACAAAGTGTGTGCATTTCCCATAGAACTGAATAAAAATAGATTGTGTCGAAAACAACGATAAAAACTCATGGGAATGCATGTCTGGCACAGTTTATATTCCACTCCTGGGGCTAAAGTTGGAATATTGTAAGGGTGGTGCAATTATGAATTGTACTTTAAAAATGTAAATATTTCTGTTCCTTATAAAAGTATAAAAAATAATCACATACTTTCTTTGATGATCCATAAGTCTACATTAAATAGCCAGTCTTAATTCACTGCAAGTCAACTGCATTCATAGATTAATAGGTTGGGGTCTTCATATTCTGCCAAAATAGAAACAGTAAGTCATATACAGACAAATGCATGTGTGTTTATTTATACATCCATACATATACACTTACAGAGAGATAAAAAACAGTCTTTCTGTTCCTGAATCTGTAGAGGTCATTACAATTTGATTATATTTTAATCAAATGCACATCCACAACTTTGTATAAACAAAACACCCTAAGACAAAATGGAGACTTGACACTCCAGTGCACAGCTCCAGCACATCCACATTTGTCCTTTAGGGTCTGCTAGTTTGAATTGAGGTTCTGCTCTTAAATGTAGCCCTTCCAACTATAGGCACGTCTTCCCTCTCAGACTAGGCAATACCTGAACCCACCTTGCCTGATGCCTTTGGGACACTGAAGTGTCTGTCATACAGTCCAGTGTGTCTACCTACCCAACCCCATCTGTGTGTAGGTGTGCAGAGATGTCCAAACTGAGAAACACGCTAGGGTCAGAGTATTGCTTTTACTCACTAATGCTATTCTCAGTTTTTCGCCAACAAAAATCTGCAGGAACATTACCACTACATTAGGGTTCAAACCAAAGGAAATATTTCAGCTGGTGCTTATGTGCCCTCTTTAATCAATATTTATGCAGATGCTTTATTCTTCTTGCCAAGAATAACTAATAATTTCCTCAAGAATATAATGAGTAACAATTAAATCTATCAGGGAAAAAACAAAACAGAAGAAAATAACAAAACAGACAAGCCAAAACAACCCTACAGAATAAAACCCAAACCCACAAAACCAAAAAATAATCCAAACCAAAATGCCAACAGTTAATGTTCTCTGAAAAAGTTGCTTCTTCTCTAGAAGATATCACTTAGAACTACAGACTCCACAGCTCTGACTCCCTCCTTCTGGAAATTAGCTCCCAAGAAACGGAAGTTAATTCTCATAATGACTTTTTTTTCTTAGGAACACTGACAGTTAATAAGAAATGCAAGGCATGGAATTATAGGGTTGTTCTCCATCCAACAGCTATTTCTACTTCTTTGCTCCCTGTTTTTGCCACAAAGTAGATACCTGAATATTTCATATCTAAGCTCAGGACTAATAGAAGAAGATTTGCAGGGAGAAAGTTCATTTTTCAAAAATCATCAGATTCCTCAGCTCCCTCAAGGAAAATGAAGCAAAACTATCCACTCACTAACACTCTTTTTCATTTAAATAAAACCCAAGCATCCATGGCAGTGACTGTAGGTTTTTAAAAGCATATATGTATTATGATTTTTTCACTAGTGCTTCATATTTCAAAAGATCTAAGAATTACTGCATCTTTTGGGATATTTGTGTGTTCCTCTAGTGACATGAAAGAGCTTGACTTTCCAAGAGAAGATGTTGAGCCATCTCTAATAAGAAAGACTGATGTTATTCTTTTCCATAAAGGTGCTACTAGACTATATAGACTGATATTCTTTATCACTTAGATCATATAAGCCTCTTCTACTGAGCATAGCAACAAGTGCTTAGATAAGGCTGAGAGCTCTCCCAGTCTTTTCACCTCAAGACATTTCCTTCAGCTTATGAATAATTTCTATGTCTCTTTTCTGCATGTCACCTACTTCTCCATATTCTTTTGAACATATGAACACTAAATCTGTACCTTTTTTTTTTTACTGGTCTCAGGAGTGCTCGACAGAGGGAAGATCTCCCATTCCTATTTTCTATCTCCCTCTTGAAACAAGCAAGAATCTCGTTAGCCCCTTCCTCTGCAGAATTATAGCAGAAATTGGAGTCAAGCTGTTTCTCCATTCTGATGCCCAAACTCTTTTAGAAGCGCTGCCTTCCATGATAAAGTCCTACCATTCTGTAGAAACATCTTGCACTCTTTCTTCTGAAGTCAATGACTTAATAAGGAGCTTGTAGAGTAAGATTTTCTTTAAATGGACAAGTCATCCAGATCACTGCATGCTTCCCTGAGCTCAGTGACATCACTGCTCTACTGGGTTTTGTGTCATCAGCAACATTTATACTTGCTCCCATGTGATTGCAGGAGGTGTTGAACATAAGCAGCCTACTGTCAATTCCTGGGGAACTTTTCCATCTGATGATGATTTTCTGTTGTCAGCTATTTGGAGAGATGTCTCTGTTAGCCATTTAACAGGTTGTCTTGACAGTATATAATGCCATTTTTATAAAAAGAGTAGGGCATCAAACAAAGTAAGATCCTCAAAATAGATGAAGTCTGCTACCTCTACACTGTCATTTTATTTCATTTCTTTTAAGATGAGAAGGTTTACTTCTAATGACAAATTCAGCACTCACTATATTGACTTTAGAAACTCTAGTCACACTTTTCTGAAATTACAGGTGATTATGAGAGCCCAAATTGAGGCACATAAAAAGGAGCACTTTTCTAAGAGACAGTATCCTGTAGCTCCTGAATATCAAGGACTACAAACAACAGATTTCAATGGAAATCAACAGCTGTGCATTTACTGAATAGTAACACTTGTAAACAGAGCTTGCAGTAAGTCACAAAGCTCATACTCCCTGGAAAATACAGTTTGGGGTTAAAAAGGACTAGGGTGAGTGGAAAAGCAAGGGACTTGCGGTTAGAATATGTGATACTCTACAATTCTTTTGAACATGTTATCTCAGTAGATGAGGTGGATGGAAGACTTGGATTCAGGACCAACGTAAGCCAACTTGAATTTGAATTGCGGATAATCTGATACTCCTCCTCCTGAGCCACCACTTCTGCTCTCTTCTCCCTGACAGCATGATGATTCATCTCAGCACTAATCAGACATTTAATTTCACTGACTACATAGCACTACAAGTGCCAAAAAGGTGATACAAGGGAGACTAAATGAACACTTGTTCCATGGTTAGCAGGTGCCCTTTTGTGGGAGGAAACTCCTCAAACTGTATTTCTAGTTAAACTGATTGTGAATTGGTACTGAAAATGGCAGGGGGTACTTCATGTATACTGCTTTGCCGCTATTCTGTTTCTTCAGGTGGATTCCTTCCATCCAGGTTTTGAACTTGGGCTTTCTGTTTGCTCAGAGAAAACCCTCATTGGCATAAATAACAATTTTACTTCAGTATGTAAATGGCTACTTGGTTCTTGCCATTCTAGATTTACAGTAGGCAGGGGAGGAGTTAAGTTGAATCCACAGAACAACAAGCACAGGTAGAGCAAAGACTATGAGACAGAGGAGATTCAATTGAAGGAAGAATCATGAAGAATGTGTTCAAACTTGATTAAGACATTATAGGCACTAGTTTCTTATATTGTTTATGGAACCAAACATTTTTCTGATAAATAGATTTGGGTATGGTAATGGATTTTGTAATACAATAATGGTGACATATCATTCTAATGAGAACAGGAAAGTGTGAAACTATGGATCTGCACAACTGCAGTTTTGTTATTGCTGGCAAATTCATGGCTGAATGATTGCCATTAAAAACAGTTAGTAAAGAAATTCTGTGAGCCAGATTTGCCTAGTAAGCCAGAAGAACTTGAGAAGGACAAAAAGAAAGTCAATACATGTAACATTTTAAAGGTATTTTGGAAGATCAGAAATTGGTACATGATTATTCTTATGAACTGTGGTTGTTCCAAACTTACAAACCAGCTGTCACTTGATCAAGAGCCAGCTAGAAAAAACATTACCATATAACTGAAGAGATTTTGAAGTAAGTATAAAACATGTAGGGATTTGCAGGTGCCTTCTGAGCAGCAGCTTTTTAGTCATGCAGTATGCAAAGTGCATCTGCATTTAAAATTTCAAAAGCCTGGACAAAAGATTTAAGATAACACAAACCAATGATCTTTTAACCACAGGAAATATAGGGAGCAACATCTCCCGAACACAAGCATGAGTCTTTTCCTACTATGCTGCATTAGGTAGAGGGCCAGGCTTTGCCCTGTGTTTCTCCAGTACAATTGTCCCAAGACAACAATATGAACTCTTTCCATGGAGAACCACTGTTGGGAATTACTAGGCTGCCAAATTGAGAGAGACTGTTGCAGATGATGAGATCAGGATCTCTTTCTCTGCTAGCTGTGCAGCTGCTCCAAGGGCACAGTAATTACAGTCCCTCTTGCCTGCAACACCGTAACAAAGAGCAGGATTTAAAAGCCTGTACTCCACTAGTGCGCTTGCTAAAGTTACTTTCCACAGGGGAGAGAGGGCTTTACCCTGGCTTACACCCCTGATGTTCAGTGCACACTTCTGCCCCTCTGCACGGCACCTACGGCATTGCAGGCTTAGCCCGGGCTCATCAGGAGATAGCTGTTCGAGAGCATGTCTTCAGAAGGACTGGAGAAGAGTGTTCCTCTCAGGCAAAACATTGAAAGCTGGCAGAAAAAAAAAGGCTTATAGTTGGATGTTGGATGGACTTTGACAGGCAAAGTTTACTAAATTTACTAAATTTGCATTTACCCTGGTAAAGACAAGTCTTGAAAGTCTGACTCTTCCCTTTGCACTCTGTTCATTGTTCTCCACATGATCAGAAAAGGTCTCATTCTCTGAGCTCTGGCAAAGTATTCCCAACCACTGTCTGAAGCATGCTGTCTGGAACTGTCCTGTGGGAGGCACAGTGCTTGCTATTTCTCCCCTGTTAGCTCTAATCTCCCCATTTTTCACTGCTGCAAACCAGGTGAAGGGACAAGAACGACATGCAAAGCAGATGAGCAGTGTGTTATGAAAAGTGCATCTGTTGGCTGGGAGGAGAGGAGACAACAAAGTCTTTAGATTATTTCCTTGGGAATTGTGAGGGGAATATTCTGCCCAATCCTTTTTCAGTACAAAAGGATTTCTGTAGGTTGTATATTCTCTTTCATTTCAAGAAGATATTTACAGCTGAACTGGAATGGCACACAAAAATTAGTAGCAACTAATAAAACTCATTGGAGAGGTGTGAACCAATACTCCATCTAACTGTTCACTCTGCTAGACATAACATATTTTTGACAGCTGTCCTCCTTATGAGGATTTAAAAGCAATTTAAATATCAATACAAGGTCTTTGGAACAGAAAGCATCTGAGGAAACCAGATGACACCAACTTGAACTACAAAGTTTGCTGCCATCCTTTGAGATACACAAAATTCGGGATAAGTTTCACTGGGCACAAACATTTTGGGCTGTTTTGAAATTCTTTTTTAAAAGAAGCATTCTTTAGAGTTCTGCCACCTAGGAATCTCTTATTCAAATTATCCCAGTTTTGCATAGAAACATCAAAGGCTGGATCTTGAGGATGTCCTCAGAGAAGTGATCTCATTTTACATCTGGGAGGAGGGGAGTCTCTGACAAACAAGGGGAGTCCTTGATTAGATGGCAAAAGACACTATGCTGCTAGTAAATTCCTAGAAAAAAAGACTGCCTTGTCTGGCTAAGACAAAACCTCAGGGGTGACAACCCTTCTAATCCTGGAAGACTCCATTAAATGGAATATTATATGCTCACAGAACACCTAGTGCCTGGAAGGCACTAATTACTAACACTTCCCTTCCTGGGGGCTTCCTCAAAGCTTAGGTATCTCTCAGCCTGGTCACAACCAGATCAACCCTCTCAGTGGTGTGAGAAGGTTTTTAAGCTCCTAAACTTGTGAATGAGCCAATCTGGCATTTCTAGCCAACCCACCCTCCAGAGAGACTAAGCTATGCAGCTGTCCATGATGTACAGGTGTCAGCTCTCCTGCTGCACTTGATTCTCAGCCATTTTAATGTATGTGGCTCCATGCTGCACCAGCAGTGCTTCCAACAGGCAGCTGTGATCAGGGTGTGCCAAAACTGGGGCATGGCATGAAGTGGGGGTGTGCTGGCAAGGCTGGGAGCCCCCTGGACACTGCAGCAGTTCTTAGAGTCTGATGACAGAGCAATCTTCTGCAGTCCAGAGAGAACTCGTGGTCTGCCCCCTGATGACTTAGCTTGACCTTGAAGAGGTTCCTCCAGCAGGACAGTGCTAAACAACAGTGAATTTAACTTCAATTAAGTACTAGTGGCTAGCTGTAGGCTTTTCCTGCACAGTAAAATGAAGCCACGAGATGTTGCTCGAAGGTATTCCACAGCTTCACTAGCAGAGGTGTCTCCTGCCTGCTACAGGGCAGCAATATCACCCACGCAGGCATGGTTTACTCGCTTCACTAATTTGCCTGGTCTATAACACTTTGAAGATACAACTTGTGAACGAAGCTCCATTTGAAAATACACACACAAGGAGAACTGGGTTCCACTTGGAAATTGACTCAATTGAAAACTGGCTTTGAGATCCTTATCTGTGTGAAAACTGTCATAGAGATTGCTGTATTATGCTGTCACATTATTTTTTTGAGGTCAGGTGTTTCAGTATCTTGCTACTACAAACTCAGATTTTGACTGCTGATCTTACCCTAAGCCCTTATGAAGCTCATTGCAAGGCCATTTGATTAATGCTGAATGTTTAATGAAATCAATTATCAAACAGCCATGTTGTCCCAGCCTTAGATGTTTTAGCAGTTAATTTGCTTGCAGCACAAAAATAAGACTCCAACAGATCTTTCTGGAACCCCAAAACGCTGGCCAACATTCAGAGGCGATTACAAACCAGGGGGGGATGCAGTTTTCATGCATTCAACAGACCTCACTTTCAAGAAGTGTTTAGTGAAGCATTGAAAAACATGGCACCCGTAATTGCTACTTACTCTACTTAAAACATTTAAGCTTCCTGGTGATGACAAGCAGCACCCACTTACCACTGTGCTAAGTAGTCTCTGCAGCATGGCTTGGAAGAGAGTCTATGCTGAGCGTTGGCACTCAGCAGTGTTTAAATTGGACTTCTCCCCCATTTTTTAACAATTGTTTCTTTCTCCAGCTAAATTTTTTGTGGACCTTAAACAACCAGCTGGCAAACAGGATGTTCTTGCTAGCACCACAACACCCCTCCCATCCTAAATAATATAGACGAATATAAGTAGATAGCACATCTATGCGTATGAATGATGTGGAGAAGAGCTTTAAGGTGATGCATGGCCGTGAAAAAGCACAGCAGTAATCGGCTATGAAATGCTACATGCACTGCGGTCCTTCCCTGAGCGGGGACATGTCCGCTCATCAGGAATCCCCGCTGGTCGCCAGCGCGGATGCCTGGACGCCTCCGCAGGGAGAAGGCACTCAAGGCTTGGGTCCCCGGGAGCCCCGGGGTGGCGGGGGGCCGCGATGCCCGGCGAGGCCGCGCCCCGGCAGGGTAGCCCGTGCGGGGGCAGAGATGCCCCGCGCTGCCCCGCCGTCCCCTCCGCGCCGCGCCGCCGGCTCCCGCGCTGTGGCGGGCGGGGCGCGGCGGCCGCAGTCCCCGGCGGGAGGTTGTCATGGTTTCCCGGGTCACATGTGCGCGAGGTTCCCCCGGCGCGGGGGGAGGAGGCGCCGCCGCCGAGGCTGCCAGAGCCGCTGCCCCCCGCGGACCCGCCCCCCGCCCGCTCCCACCTGCGCCGCCGCCCGCCCCTTCCCGCTGCCCACGGGCGATCCGCCGGGCGCGCCTCGTCCCCCGGGCCGCCGACCCCCGGCCCCGGGCTCTCTCCCCCTTCTCCTCCTCCTCCTTCTCCTCCTTCTCCTCTCCCCTTCCCCTCTCCCTCCCCCTTCCTGGCCGGGCTGTGCCCCCCCGGCCGGCCCCGGCATGAGCATCTCCATCCCGGCGGGGCTGACGGAGCTGCTGCAGGGCTTCACGGTAGAGGTGCTGCGGAGCCAGCCCGGGGACCTGCTGGAGTTCGCCCTCCAGTACTTCGGGCGCCTCAAGGAGGAGGCGGCGACGGCCAAGGCGGCGGCGGAGAAGGAGCCGAGCGGCCGCAGAGCGGGCACCGGCCATGACAGGGGCACCCAGCCGCCGCGCCGGGGCCCCCCCGACGCCCGCGGGGTCAACTTCGCCGAGGAGCCCATGCAGACCGACTCCGAGAGCGGCGAGGACGAGCAGCCGCCGCCGCCGCCGCCGCCGCAGCAGTTCCCGGGTAAGGCTCCCCCGCCTCGCCGGCCCCGGGGGTGGGGGCGGGGGGGCTCCCGCAGCCGCCCGGGCTCAGGTGCGCGGCCGGAGGGATGGGGGTCCCGGCCCGGGCCGCTCGCCGTGTGGGGAGCCTGGGGGACGCAGGGGTGGCGGGAGCGCGCTGGCCTCGGTGCGCGGACACGGGCAGCGGGCAGGGACCGCCTGCGCTGACGCCAAACAGCGGAGCCCGCGGGAGGTTTCCCGTATCCCGCGGCAAACTTTAACCTCCCGGGCTTTCCCTTGTTCGGCGGTGCTGGGTATTTGGCATACAGGTAGCACCAGCTGCCTCGCTTGTAGCGTATGAGCCTGTAACAGTCTAGCAAAGATCTGTATGTTTCCGTTTTATAAGAGCAGAAGAGAGCAAATCTGCATTCTGTAATTAGTAGGTATGTCTACCTTAGAAAACACCTCTCATGGGCATGTTGCTGTATTCATGCACTTGATTAAGCATTTTACGTAGATGTACTTATATGTGTTTTAAAAAGTAGAGCACAATTTAAAGATTTCTGCCTGAAAGCCAGGGTGAAATTTTCTGCGTTTAGAAGGGCCTGTGGAACAAGTGTTGCTGTGACAGCAAAGAACATATGCAGTATCTTTGTGTTTGAAGGTAACACCGATCTGCACGCAGCTAATGACACCTTATCTTTGTGTGGCTGACAGGTTTTATTTAGAGACTGTGTCAATCTATCTGCTGGTGTGGGTTATGGGACGGGTAGGAGCTCTCTCTGAAGAGTGCGTAGTGCTTTGCCTTTGTTCCATGAGCAGGCTGACTGAAGGGTCAGTCAATACGGTTAGATGGGGAAGAGGAAAGCATCCAAGCATCTTTATCTTTTTTTTTTTTGAGGATAGCTTGAAGTGGAAGCGTATCTCATCAGATCGTCAAAGCAGTCATCCCTCCGAGTCGTGCTGGAGGTAGATTTACTTAGCAGAGTACAGGAGGCAGTTGTTTGCTTGTTGAATATCAGTGCATCTAAAATGATGTGTTATGTGCATTTTATCAGGAAACGTAGATAAACAAGTAGGCGTTTAAGAACTGGGTAAGTTTTCAAAATGCTTCGTGTTACCCCATAAGACAGTCACCATTCTTTTCATCTGTTCTTTGCAGCTATACCCTCATGTATTTAATGAGAAATCGAATCTGTCAATCAGATTCCGCAGATTTATGTGGCAATTTAAAACTCTAATGCTGATTGTGACATTAGTAGAAGTTTGAAAATTTGGTGTCTTTGAAAACTGAAATGGTAATAGTATGGAAGAAAAAGCGTATTTATTATCTTAATTCACTAACACTAGGTGTGTTTTTTCAAACATTAATTTTAACACCAAACAATCTCATTGATAAATGGAGAACTGGAATGTTGTATGGAGGGAAGTGCAGAAATGTAGTTTTATTTATTAGTATGTATTTGTTACATACCTGTAACTTTACAAAGTGCTTTAAGAAGCTTTCTAAGCTTTTCTAATGAATACCTGTAATCAAGATTCTTTTGACAGTCTTTTTGTTGTGATTGTGAAGAGGGAAAGCCGTTATTGTCAATATTCTCATTAGGGGACATGCTAGAATCTCTTAGTTTGACTAATTGATTTATTTGCTTGACAAAAACCCTTTAAAATATCACATTTTTAAGCTTAATATATTTTGACTGTTTAATTGTATTATGATTTGTAATTTCTGTCAGTTCAAATAATTATTAATTAAAAGAAACAAAAATGAAAATATTTGTGAAGCCATATGAAGGTTAATAAGAAGTAACTCATAGTAAATGATTACTAATAGTGTGCTTGTGTATGTGTGCATTATGCAGGAGTGTGTATTTTAAATTCAAATTTTATGTCTTCTCTGAATATATTCTTTTAAGGTAACAATGCATCCACTCAGCCTTTTGTTAATAACTGGAGGCATAAAGTATTCAGGTATTTGTTTAATGGGTTTAAATACCAATTTAAAAGCATATTTCTTTTATGCTTTTGCTTTCTGTTTCTAGAAGTAGCAATTCTTAAGAACTTAAGTTTGGGGCAAATTTTTTAAATTTAATTTTTCCTTTTGCCTTTATGAATGATTAAACTGCTTCTGTATAGCCGATTTGTCCTGTTTGCATCCTTAGGAGAGGACAAGAAATTTGTAAAGGTGATGAGCAGATGTAAAATGAAAACCCCTGTGAAAGAGGTCAGACCTGGTGGTGGTATCTTTTCTTTGGTAAAGCACTACACTTGAAATGTCAAACTGACAGTGTTCCTCAATTAATTCAAACAGAGCATTGTTGAGCTCTCAGTCTAAATGCTCCAAACCTATTTTTTCCCCACTGAATATTTCTAAATACCTACAAGCACTGCAGTTGAACTCTTTGTCAGTATTAGTTTTGTCCTTGAAATGTATTTTGGAAGGTACATGAGCATTATCCTGTTTCAGAAATGATGAGATGAGGCATAAGCTGTGTTAAAAAGAAAAAAACCCTGTACTGGGGATTAAGAGTTACACGTGAACCTTGAATTAAACTCTATTCAGATCTCTGCTGTGTCCATTACTTCAGGTGCAGAAACCACATAAAGGTAAAAGCAGTTACCTTGTCTGGAGGGACAACTTGTTGTATCGGTGTCATAGTTTTGAATTGGCACCTGGAGTTAAGGTGACCTCAGAAAGGATATTCTTTATGTTCAGAATATTTAGATTATCCCCTTCAGAACTCACAGTTTAATTTGGGCATGTTTTTTAGGGCTTCTATTTGATTTGTTTGTTGGTTTTAAAAAATATATTAATTGTCCTGCATGGGTGTATGTCATAGGTTAGCAAGCATAGTCCTGGAAGGGACGTCCTTGCTAAGGGGTGCTTACAGTTTCCTCTGGGAACTGATAGAACCTATCAGCTGGCCAGTTTGAATATGGACAATTCTCTAAGCCACTTAAAGTTGTGACCACCTCTGTGATCCACATTTAAGAATAGACAAACTCCCCCTCCAAGCTCTCTCTCGTTTCCGGTGCTGGCACAGGTGGCTGTGGGCCCCGTGTGGGGGCCAGCGGGCCCAGCCAGGCCCTGCTTGGGCCAGGCCGGGCCGGGCCACGGCCATCCTGGAGCCATGGACCTGTTCCACCTGCGGAACCCCCCCCACTGCCTTGCCGTGGGCAGCCGGAGCGGCTCGGCTCTCCCCCCTCTCCACTGCGATAAGAAAAATTCAACATTCCAGCTGCAAAGCTGCAAGGCCGAGGTGAGATTAACCCTTTTACTGCTGTGAAGAGCTGAAACCCTGAGGGAAGAGAGAGAGGAGATGCTTAAAGCTGAAATTCTGTTGTGAAGCTATGATATATCAGAGTATCCTGTTGTAATTTCATGAAGATATGGGGGGTGGAGTGTTCAACTTGTAAGCAAAAGCACCTGCGCTGAGATAGGCAGATGCTGACGCAGCTGTAATTTCATGAGAAGTTTGGACAGCGAGAGATGAACCAGATGAGGACTTTTGCTCCAGATGGGAAAGGAGAAACCTCAGTTCCTAGAGATGCTCCCAGAGATAGTCCTAAAGATGAAGATGATGAAGACCCTTTGCTCCCAGGGAAGGAGAAGGGCCTCTGTTTTTGTTTCTGAATGGCTCAACCTTAAAATTGTACCCCAAAAAACTTCAAGAGTGGACCCTCGAAAGCAGTTGTGGGAAAAGCTGCAAGTCGGGGGAAGGGACTCACATGCAGGCAGAGAGACTCCTCTTCCTAAATGGACTGAACAAGGTTATTATGGTAGTGGTAAACAGACTGAACATCTTAAGGGTTGTCTTTTTACATTGTCAGTGGGAGAAGGGAGGAAGGTGGGGGGAGGAGGAGAGTTCTGAAGGTGGTATAATTTTTTTTTCTTTTTTTCCCTCTTTTAGGTCTGTTAATAAACTGCTTTATATTCTTTCAAGTTTGGTGCCTGCTTTGCATTTCTCCTAATTCTTATCTCACAGCAGATAAACAGTAATGAGTATTTTGGACCAAACCACTACACTAAATTGGTGTTTCTGCCCGGTTACAGTGTATTAGCATTAACCAGTTACAACTAATTCCTACTAATACTAATAGCAATTACTAAATTGAATAGGACATACACATAAAAATGAGCCCCATTTTAGAAAATTTGTCTAACTTTTAACAGGTCTAAAGCACATATTAAGATTTATTACACTGTGTCTGCAAAATCTGAAGATGTTCAGTAAAGTATTTGTTCTTTTTACAGTGACTATGCTTTTCTTTTGATGTTACCACTTACATGTTGATTTGCAACTTATTTTGGTGGGTAATAACCCATGTAATTTGTAACAGCTGTTTTAAAATATTTGCTGTAGCTAAAAATTAGTATTTCCTCTAGCCTTAATATGAATTAGTAGAGGAATTTTTAGAGGTAACATTGCTGTTCTTTAAACTCAAAAATTGCAGTGCTGTATGTATAATTTGGCACTACATATCCTTTGTTTACTTTATTTTTCTTTTGTTTTGTTTTACTTCAGTTTGTTTTGGTGTCTTTCTCAGATAGTGGTGTATTTTAACAGGAAAATACTACAGCTGTCCCTCTCCTCCCCCGTGTGCTTCTGTTGGTGTGTTGGTTGCTTTGAGTTCCTTCTTTGAAAACTTGAGCTAGAAAATGCAAGTGCATATCTCAGCTTAACCCACTGATTGCACCTAAATAATATGAGATCACTGTGTAGGTAAAACATACATATTCTACATTACAATACCAATTTTAAAGGCATGTCTTTATTTTAGTTCATTTATTCAATCTGAAGTGCTTTACAGATGTACTGTTGATAAAAATTTTGAAATAATAGATAAATTGTAGAAACAAGAGCATCAGAAAAAACTTTGCACACAACTACTTTTGTGCCAGCTTTGTGATGTTAAATGGTACTTCACCAGTTCTGTTAAGCTTTTTTATTGTTTTCTTCCTGAAATTAAAGAAAACCAGAAAGCACTGATTAGTTTGTAACTTTCCTGTAAGTCTATTGTGTGTAGATAACGGGTAGATTAGAGCAGTGGAAGGGGTCAGTGAGAGCAAGAGAGCAATATAAAAATACATGTGGTTCATAGTGGGATATCATTAAATCAGGGGCCATATAGAAAAGCATGTGAATTTCTTATAAATGTGTATATTCAAACTGAAATCTGGGGTATGATGCATAATGGCTGAAAGCACTGCCATCTGATATGTACTTGGCCAACCTTAGAAATGAAGTTTTAATCATTTCTACAGTCACTCTTTTGAAATACAGAAAGAAATAAAACATTATTTGTATTATGAGGACAAACCTGATTAGACCCAGGCTGGAGCAGCCTTACTGTGGATGCAATTTAGAAGAGACAAGTTTCCAGCTGCAGACGTTGTGAGCATGGCATTGTTGGAGCACTCCTTGGCAAGGCTTTGGGCCATATCTCTTTGCAATTTTCTAGACTATGCCTGCTGTCATTCAGAGAATAACGTGTGTGAAGAGTAAATAATGTGTGTAAATAACTGTTCAGGATGGGTGTTTGGGAAGAAGACAGATTCTGGGAAGGAGAAGAATTCAGCTGCGTGAATTGGGTGCCTCACTCATCCAGTAGGCTTTGGTCAGGGGTTGGCTACTGGCTGCTCTTTTCTACTAGTGTACACAGTCACAAAACCACAAAGCTTTCTATCCTTGCTGTAAGTCTTCAGAATAATGCAGATTTTTGAAATAATGGTTTCCAGTGTTTTTGACAGGAGCAAACTAAAATATTTTCTTTGTGCTAACAGTTATTTTAGAAAGTAAACCCAAGCAAGTTGGCTATTGTCTGTGGGTTTTTTGGGTTTTTTTTCAGTTCCTTAATCTGACACAGATGTTTTAGTCAAGTGGAGAGATTTGCCATCAAAAAGCTTAGTTTGACAAAATTATAAGCAACTAGAAATGTGAACTTGTAATATCTACCATTTAGTAGCCTTTGTAGTAAGGAGTATGGTTCCCTCTCAGACATGCGTCTACTTGTGATTGTAGATGAAAGGAATACTTTTGACATAACCACTTTTTAAAATAATAAGTATGTTTAAATTAATAACTTAGTTGAAATTATAGCAGCCTCCACTCAAAAGTATTTATGCATCTGTGCTCAAAATTAAGCATGCATGAGTGGAGGTGTCTCTGCTGGCTAATATTTTGTTTAAGTTTGTGTATTGAAGAGAGGCAGGAGAAAATTCCAAAGACTTATGGACAGAAAAGTAGTAGAACTATACCAAAAATATTTGAATTTGTCTTCAGCTTCTTTTTCGCTAAGGAGACAATGTAGAGGTGATTTTGGCTGACTGTTCAGCTTGGAAAAGGAGAACAGCATTAATTCAGTGCATATAGGAAGACATAAAATTTCGCTGGCATGGGTTTGTAGTGATTGCATTAGGACTTATAACCTGTAAGCAGTGTCAGTACTAACATTTGCACAGCAACTCTCAGTTTTTTGCTTATATCATGTCTGTTTCAAAGGAAAACTTGCTTCCTCAGGAACTCTCTAGGAGTATTATTTCACTTGCTGACTTCATTTCAGTTTTCCAAAGAAACCTTGTATTTTTCTTTCCCTGTGTTTACTCCTGTTTATACATTTAAGTGAATGGAAAAAACAATTTATTTCCCTGCTTGGTGAACAGAATAAAGATTAATCTCTGGACACTAGGAGAGTGTGTGTTTTTAGAATGTACTCCTACAGCATAATGACCTAGTGTTTGTAACCTGCACAGAGGTGCTTCTTGCGTCTGTCAGGAAGTTAAGCTTGGTTTAATACATGTATATCCCATGGTTTATCCCAAGTCTGTTATGCAAAAGTATTGCATTATGTTCTCTAGTTCTGTCCAGTTCCCTCAGTCTGCGTGAAATCTACCTAAACAATCAAATCTCTGCAGACTTATTGGCCTTAGCTGCTTCTGTAAATCTGGAACATATGGTTTGGAAAACACACATTTAAGTCACAAGGTACAGATTAGTCAAGGTACAGGCTGCTGCTGCGCTTCCGATTTTCAGATATCAAAGATGACCTCTAGATTGGGAAATTTCGTTTGTTGGGACAGTGATGAAAGAAACAAGAAGGCAAGGTGGAAGGCAGGACATAGAGGTAGAAAAGGAGTCCGTGTGTGGCAAGGGAAATACAAAGGTAAAAACAAGAGGAAGGAGGAGATACAGAATTGAAGTAAGGGGTGAAAGATAAAAGAATAGACAGCATATGTGAGGGAGAGAGAGCAGGTTAAATTCTCTGCCCTTATTTTTCTACCCAGATACAGCCCTCGTCGCCCAAATTTATGTCCTGAACTTTCTACTGAAATTCTGTTTGGCTTATAAATATATTTCAGAAGAGCATAAATGTGAACTTAACTAAAATCAGTGGCCAATGCATTGTATGGATGTTAACTTGGTCATCTGATGTTGAGAGATCTTTGAAATGTTTTGACATGGTCATCTCATATTACCATGTCTGGAGCCTCATAACACTTGTATTTTAATGAAAGTTTCAACTCAAGTTTTTATGGAGAATTCAGATTGTTTTCAGACAATTTCTGTTTTAAAATAACAGTAGTGGTCATCATCAAGAAAGTAAACAGGCCTATGGGTACAGCTGCCATCTTCATAGGCAGCTAAGAGGGTGCTGATGAGAAATGAAATATTGAACAGTACATAATAAACATGGTGAAACGTTCCTTCTTTTAATGCTTAATACAAGTCACAGTGGTTATTTCACCAACTGTTATTTTAATGGAAATGCCTTAAAGTCATGCTGCAGTGAAACTATTCCTACCCCAGGTTTGAGCTCCTATTGTGAGCTTTGAGCGAGTGTAATTATACAGAAGTTCTGTGCTTTAAAAAGGTGAGAGATTTTTAAAAAGTGAATGAAGGAGGGAGAAGAGTTTGAGAAAAAGAGCCATTAAAAGTGGCTCAGTGTTCTCTGCTGCTGGAATAGGTCTTGACATTCATAATTAGAGGAAGAAGAGGTGATTTTACTTGGGATGATAAATATATCACATAGTCTGTTTGATACTGTAGGTTGTTTTATGGGTGCATAAAAGATGAAGTCCATGTATACATGAACTACTACATGCTAGATAAAGCTGTAAAAGAAATAAGCTTGTCTATAAGTAGGTATTACCATAAACATCCATCAATTATGGTATTGTTTGAAAGTAGTCTTATGAGAATATTTTCAGGGAAATATACATATTTTTCCTTTTCTTTGGGACAATGGATGATGATACTGGTAAGTCTAGATAGCTTTATATAGGGGTTTTATACTGAAACCCCGTATCCTTTCAGGAAACCTTTTTAGGCTCACCCTTTCATGTGCTGTGTAGGAATGATAACCCATTTACTGCATGGAACTGAACAGGATGTTTTGATCATGACAATTATAAACTTGGGGTTTTATTTAATTTTTTTCATTACTGAATACATTTTTTGGCCTGTAGATCAGTTTTCACTCATAGTACTAAACAAGACTTCGTCGAAGAGGGTGAAATTTGGCTCTGAGTGTGCTTTGTTTTCTCTTCTTTGTTTTACTGTTCTAATTGACTGGTGTTATTACATTTTCCTTGTAGAAAAACATCATGTTTGTCAATATGCTTTTTCATAAAAAATTTTGAGGAGCTCTGTTTCAAGTTTTTGTGCACTTGGTGATAAAAATAGCAGAAATATTCACATAGAATTTCTATTTGCAGTTTCTAGGTGGTGTAATACACAAATCCAGTTTTAAATTGACGCAGCAAGTAGCCTAGAAGACATACAGTTTTGGGGTTACATCAAAAAGATTATGTTAATCAAATGCCCAGTGCCTCATTCAGTATTTCAAGTGATACCATGTCATACAAAAACATGGGAGGTCTGAAATGACGGGGGATGGAGACAGGCAAGGGTGCCTGAAGTACGTAGGAGTAAAATGCAGATTATAGGTACAAGGTATCCTCAGAATGAATTATACAACAACCATGTGACAGTTTGCCATCCTTTCCATAAATGGCATCCTTTTAGCATCCTTTTGCTGCTCAGAAAAGTAATTTGTGGACCACAGATAAAATTATAAAAATAATTCAAAATTATAAAGAATGGAACAACAAAAAAAATCCAAATTTTAGTCAGCCTTGCTTTATTGTGCTATAACACTCTGGATAATGGAAGGTTGAGTAGTAAAAAGCATGCTGTAACAACAGAAAGTGTTTTTCACTTATGTGTTTGACTCTTAAATTACTCTGCTTAATGAGATTAAGAAAAAAATCATCAGAGCAAGAATTTGAAGCTGATAGCTTGACCAGGTAAAGGCTGATAATGAGAATAGCTTCCTTACACATACTGTTCCAGTTATATGACTGCAGTGGTTTTTGTAAAGCTGGGCTAAAAGGGACAATTAGTAAATATTATGAAGGCTTCCTTAATGGAGGGTCTAGAAAATTGCTGTATAAAATAGATTTTGAAAGGAGAAGTAATGTGATCTTTCCGGCTCAGTCGTTCCAGATACCATCCTGCTTGTATAAAGATTTTTATAACAGCATCAATCCCTTCTGAATCCCTGTGATGCAGACGTCAAACATGTTTTTATAAGTAGTAGTAGTGTTTTCATATTACAACTTTTTAGCAGACATGTCCATTGTAAAGCATACCAGACAGGAAGAAAAGAAATCCTTGCCCAACACTGGAAAGAAAACATTCCTTGCAAAGCCTCAGTGTAGACTATAAATAAAAGATGTACTGAATTCTCAGTGTTGGGATGAATACAAGGTGGAACCAAGCATAAGCATTCAGACTTGCCTGCCCAGGAACACAGCCTGAAAGGCTTGGTGTGTTTTCCCATTTTGATTTTAATGATAGTTTGTAATGCTAGTGTGAAAACCAAAATTCATTCCCATCAGTTATAAGGCATTTGCAAGTGTTGCAGGATATGGGTTAACTTGAACTCAAACTCTCCATGACAGCTTTGCTATGGCCTTTTTTTGGATGACCTCACGTATGAATATATATTTGTTATATTATCAGACACTGATCTGGTCCTTCTAATCTCTTTCCCATTATTTTTACCTCCGAAATTGTTCCCTTTTAGAGCCTCTCTCTGAAGCTGTCACACTTTTCATTGATGCTGAAGAACTCCATCTTTGGGCCAGTAATTGCCTTTGCTAAAAAATGCAGACTAATACCACAAGTCCTTGAAATACACGTTGTTCAAGAAATTTGCTATTTAACATCTTGGAAATGAATGTCTAAAAGCTGGTAAATATGTTTCAGTATTCCTCCTGTATTAACAATGGTTAATGGGGCAAAAACATCTAATAGAGGGCTGGAATTGTCCTGAGATTTCTTGTTCTCCTCCAAAACAATGTTTGTGATACTCATCACACTTGCAGTCAGAAACAACTACAATATGTGCTATAGACATATATTAAAATTTTATTCAGGCTTCAAACATAATGTTTTCTACTATTGTTATAAACCCCTTTTTTCATCATGAATGAGTTTTGAATATTGTATATTCTTAATAATTGATGATATTAAACATTAAAGGGAGAGGTTTAATTTTTTGTTCCTAGTTATGCCTAATTTCTACTGAAATTGAGAAATTAGGACCCAGTAGCTTTATTGATCTGTTTCATCATGAGTCTCTTTAGTACTAGACCCAGTCATCATTTTATCTTTAGTTCTATTTTGGGGGTTTTTATTTTCCAGTTTTCAATGCACAGTGCTTTTTCTTTCCAGCCATTTTGTTCAGTGCCTTTGCGTAACATTCAGGCATCTTTCTCTAAAAGCCATCTTCTAGCTGATAATTTATCTCTCTCTACTGATTTTTAATAGGTAGTCTAAACAAGAGAAACTTTGATCTAGCCTTCACCACTACAATATTTAAGCATCTGTGAGGTAATTTAAATACAAAGTTAACAGCCTGCCTTCCTTCCTGTTGCTTCAGCCTACAGGAAATACTGTTTAATGCCTAATGCACATATAAAAAATTGGTTTAAAAGAAGATAGATGGTTATATATTCTTAGGTACTAGTAACTTCAATTCTTGTTAAAAATTTTATCTGCAGTATTTTTCTGCACGTCTCCCTTGCTAAGCTGTCAGTTTTCCCCTTCTATTGGAATGTAGCTGCTGCTGGCAGTTGAGGTGGGAGTAGATGTAGATTTATTTCCATTATCCACCTTGCAAAAAGAAGTAATTTGTTCTTCTGGCTTTGCCTTCTTAGTATCAGGAATAAAATGGAGTCACTGATTTAAGTGCACCTTAGTTTGCTGTCTATCTGGAATATATTGTCATATGAACATGGCTCATCAGTAATTATTTCAGTTTATGGCCTCAAAAAAATTTGCAAAAAGAAGAGGAACAATGTCATACTTTCTTCAAGTCCATTCTTCAAATTATTTCATTAAGCACAGATGCAGGGTTTGGAAGGCATAGGGAGACTGGGAAGTCTTGGGATCTTGGGAAGTCTAATCAAAGAACAGTTCGAGCTTGTGAGAGAAAGTTAGGCTTCCCATTCAAATATGTAGGTGTTTGTCCTCTGACTGTTTTTGGAAATTCAAGGAGTTTCTCAACAAGAACTTCTGTGAATACTGCTAGAACGACCTGAGTTTCTTGCTACTGCCAAAATTGGATGTCATTGATCCATTTCCACGAAAGAGATATTTCCTGGGAAGGTTATATGGAGCACAAAAGTACAGCAATGAGTTGCAACCTACTTCTTCCATCTCAACCTTCTTTTGGCTGAAAGATCTTTCTCATGCACTGGAATAAAAAAACAAAAACCAAAGAAATGACAAACAACAAAAAGAAACAAATGGTAGTAGGAGACAGTAAGAACAATTCCCGTTTTTCACCTTTTGTTGCTGTTAAGAGGGTATCAAGTGTTTCATTTTCCTTCTTTTCTTTTTCTTTTTCTGTTTTTTTTTTTTTTTTTTTACAGTATGTGAAATTAAGAAGGTTGCTTGACCTGCTCTTTATCCAGAAGCTCAATCATGGGCTAAGATTCATTTCCCTTGTTTTGAGATAAAGTATTATTTGCGTTCTGTTTTACAGTAATGGGAGATAAATCACAGAAATGTGTGTGATCACCCTTCTCAGTCAAAAGGAGTCAGATTGATATTTACAATTCTAGCATGACACTCACTGTCTCCATGGCTGTAACACCACATAACATAAAACCATCTGGGACTGAGCTGATGTCAGGTGCATGTATAGGCCTTTCAGAACAGGAGACAAGTACTCTTGGATCCAGATCAATGTAGCCTTGGTGTCAGCCTGTACCTCATTGGGGCTTACTGAAATATGCTTTTTCCTGTTAGAAGAATGTTTTTGTGTCCAACTCTGAAAGAATTCTGTTACTATAGCATCTGGATCCTTGGCAGAATCAAAACTAAGCATGTAAATGAGCTTCAGAAAGACATCCTTAAATCCTACAGGTTAAGAATAGTAGTGCTTCTCCCTAATTAAGCAGGTGATTTATTGCCTCTTCTAGCTTGGAGGTGACAGACCCAAGGTCCCTTTTCTGGGAGCTGGCCTGTGGTCCCACCCCTCAGGAGGGGTCTGTCCCAGAAGGCACTGTTAGAGGCCCCCACTGGCATGGGCACAAGCAGGGCATCATTCCACTGCCATGGGGATATTCAATCTTCAAGCAAAATTATTTTTGTTCTTTTTATGAGCCTAGAGTTTTCTGTGCTTGCTAAGATGTGTTTAGCTTCTGAGAAAGCAGTTATCATATGTGGTTGTGGTCAATACATTGCAATCTGATGTCTCACCTTTGCCATCTATTGCAATGTCCTTTTCAGTGAATTTCTTTCTTTTTTCTTTTCTTCTTTTTTTTTAAAGTTTTGATATTTAATTTGCTGAAGTTATTACACAGTTGCTTGTGAAGAACTAATAAAACTGACTGTGCAGCTCTGAACATACACACTGGCACATGCCTTCTTTGTTTCTTTAAATCATAGTGTGAATTTATTCCAGCACTCTGGTTGATTGGTATGGATTCAGTTCAGTTGGAGTGAAAAAAATCCAGCTTGATGGCCTGAAAGGGGCAGTGGGTATATGGCATGGAGTGTGTACTGTACCATTGCAGTGCTGAGTCTGATTCAGAAGAAGAGGATTCTAAAAGTGCACTGCAGTGTTCAGGTGGAGGAAGCACCTGACTGGTTCAGAGCCATCTAATACTGATGTTGTGAGTGTCTAGTACTGATCAGCTGGAAGGTCAAGACTGAATCTATGTGACCTATCCTTCATGGTAGGTACTAGTTTGGTATCAGCTTCTATTTTTCACAAATTACTGGAAACTCCTTTCCTTTGAGGCTTTTCTCATTGTTAAATTCAGTTCAAAATTGTAGAGCAAGTTCAGTTTTTTCTTTTGTTAAGGAATTTGTGTATCACTTGAAAATGAAATTGCCCTTGCTTGTTTCCAGTGTTTGAATGGCTTGTGCTGAAACCAATTTAAAATTGGCAGACAAGGTTCTGTGGAACAGCACTCTTTCTTCCTAAATATCCAGAATAGAAATGTAATTGCTGCGACACTTGGAGCAGTTACCCAACTGTGACTGACACTCGGAAAGTAACAGGAGCCTGGTTATTGCTGAAAACTATTACTTAGATGTTTTTGTTTTGTTTTCATTTGGAAAATGTACAAAGATCAGAATATAAACGTGCTGTTTTAAAAATGTAAAGGCAGAGCCAATAAGGTACACATTTATTCCGGAAACCCTACTTTATATTTACTTCTGGCTAAGAACTGACATGGTTTAATTTGTGTTCTGCATTCCAGGACAAAACAGTTTATAGAGCTGTAGAGCTACTTTTTTTTTTTTTTTTTTTTTTTTTTTTAGATGAAGGGATGAATTTAGCTTTTGTCTTAGCAAGAGCTTTTAATGCAGTACATTTTAAGTAGAATTTTTTTCCCCCTGAAACTAGCCTCATGCCTTTCTTGCACAAATTCTGTATTAGAGATTGAATAGCTGCAATGTTTTCTAAGGGTAACTTCTCCAAGTGTAGCTATTGTTTGACGTGGGATTCTGTGTTCCTAGAGTGAGGATCAGATGCATATAACCGACTGTGCCTAAGGGAGTGGAAAGAAGAGTGAAGCTTTGTAGTCTGTAGTTGGAAAGTTACATAAATTCCAGTGAGAACGTGACGTGAAATTTGGCACAGGATACAAAACTGTCACTTTTTTTTCTGTTTGTATCAAAAGAAAGTTTAGTCATAGGTCTCAGTTTTAAAAAAGTATTTTTGGTGATCAGTAGTTTTGATATCTAAGATAATACATATTACTTTGATTTGACTGCTGTTTTCTATTGTTCAGATCCTACATATTTTATGGAAGTAGTTTGATTTCTAAGTAACTCTTTGTTTTAAAAGCAAAAAGCAGAATTTTGCACTGCAGGTGTGAAACAAATGAAAGAGGCATGTTTATCAGAATTATTGGCGTGTCTGTAAAACTGGGTAGTGTTCATCTGTAATACTTCCAGAAATTTTAAGGTCATGATACAGGAACACCTACAGTGCCTGTGAATCTATATGCTTTAGAAAATACATACATGTCTGTTTTTAATAGAATGACCTGATGAAGCTCTTGTAGTACATCAAATTAGTGATAAAAACATCTTAAAATGATTATATATGGTGCAGTATGGCAACTAAGGGTAACTTCCCATATCCCACCAGTCATAAGAGATACTTAAAAACTGTGGGGAAAAAAATCTATTTTAATACCCCGTGGATCTGGATGAAGTCTGGAAAACAAAGGAATTTGGACTGAAGGCTAAGGTTTGGTCTATTCTAATCTCATGCCTTGATAACTATCTTTTAAGGAAGAAGAATTGTCCACAAATTAAAAATAGGGCTCTGAGAGTTAAGACAAATTAGGTTAAATCTTCATGCATGTCACAGGCATGCTGTGCATCTTTGAGTAGTTTGCACTGGTGCCTGTAACTTGATGAAATGGAATATTTTCCATTCCCAGCTTGCAGCAGTAGCAGTATGTGTGCGAAGGGCTGTGAAGGGCTCATGTACCATTGTTTGCCTACAGTACTTGAAAAAACTTTTATATCTTAGAAGCCAGGGCCCAGCTGATGCTAGAAGTTAAGAGATTTTTATCTGGTGCATCATTTTTTTCTGGCCAGATATAGAAAATAATGGGTCTGTCTTTGAAAAGTGCAGGAATACATGAGCAATCAGCAAAGCCCTTGTAAACAGAGGAGACTTATATGGTTTGGTTAGGCTAGATTGCCCTTCAAAGTGTAACAAACTGAGAAAGCTTTAGAGAATTTTGCCATTGTCCTACGTAGATTATATCTGGGCCAGCTTGACTTCTTCCTGGTTTTCCCACAGAAGAGTACTGGTAAGATTGTTGGTAACCATAGCTGTAGGAACCCAGAGTGCAGAGAATATTTCTCTGCCTGTTTTGAAGGGTTTTTAGCCCCCTGAGCAACACTGTTTTGACCTTTGTCCATGGAAAAATTGCCAACTATCAGACAAGAACTAGAAAATACAGTGGTGTGAATTAGATGATAGACTACTGTGTAAGATTGTCACAGGGTGAAAAATTTAGAGGTTTTGGGCTTCTCTTTGTAGTAAATAGATAAGAGTAAAAACTATCAAAATGGAGGATTGTTGTTGTTCTCCAAACCTTCTTCATCTTCTTCTTCTTCTTCTTCTTCTTCTTCTACTACTACTACTCCATATTCTGCAGTAAAAGTAATTTGGGATGATTGGACAAAAAATTCCGCAGTTCCTGGCTGTGTTGCTGAATAATTGGTAGGAAAGTGAAAATAATATACATTTTTAGTAACCATTGGTTAAATTATCTTTAAAAGGCTGTGTAAATCTTGATAATTGGACACTTTTCTCCATTCTCTGCTCTGTGTTATGTTTGGGTCATGCTAGTGACTCTTTTTCTCTGATAAGACTTAATAAACAACTATCTAGCAGCAGTGAAGGCTGAAAGTCTCCGTTTGTCTCTCGAACTAACTCCTGGCAAGGACTTTAAAAACTCTCTCCCATCAGGAGAGATTTGATTTATGCCACGGGCTGTGGCACGTAGCTTTGTGCTCTAGTGGAAAGAAGAGCATGTCCCCAAAAGGGCATGAACCCTCTGCGGAGTGCGGGGCAGAGACACAGGGCACACTGCAGATGGAAGTTCTGCATGAGCCTCAGGGAGCAGCAAAGGCAAAGCTGTTTGCCTGGCCAGCAGCTGCCCCAAATGGGATCAGCCTTTGTAGGGAGTGGGACATGCTGGGGATGGCCTTGGAGAGCTGCATCCCCAACAACCAGTCCTTCTCAACCCAACGGGCACCAGCTCAGCCTTACAGGAAGGAAATGCAGAACGGTCTGGACACCGAAGAGATTGCATTCCTTGATAGTCCTAACTCCTACTGTCATTTACCAAATTGTTTATACAAAAGGCACTTGTTGTATTTATATGGGATCCTACCATATGACTATTACAGAATCCTGCCTGAAACCATGTGCTCTTTCGGTCACACTTAACATAAAGGTCATGCATTGACTCACCTTATAAAAGGTGAATCAATTTTTAGTCTTAAGTCACTGTCTTTTTAAAAAAACAAGAAAAGTTGTCCTTTTTTGTAACTTTATGGGTTTTTTTTTGAATCTACTATTAGGACAAAAAGTAGAATTAATTATCTTTTTCTTGCCCAAAATAATTTTAAACTCCTCATCTTCTCTTGTAGTAACCTAATGTGAATGCTGGGAATGTAAGTGAAAAGTAGTATTTGTCCCGGTTTGTGAATTGAGTGTCCTTTAATTTCAGAAACTTCCTAAAGCAGTCTGTGTGGGTTTTGTTTTGTTTTTCTTTTTTTGAGAAAGCAAGGCAAAAATGTTAGAAAATTCCAATTTAATTTACAAAAATGGATTGGGTTTCTTTTCCGCTGAGGGTTTAATGTAAAGCATGCATGTTCCAGTAAGTTAAAAAAGAAACTCTAGCCTATCTTTGTGGACAATTGAATATCCGGATCACTAGGCCAGTCTGATTTTTAGCATGCCTGTTTGCACATTGTCTTGGCTTCAAGAGAAGAATTTTTAGTGCTTGTCCTTGGAATATGGCATAGCCTGGAAAGTAGGGCATTTTTTTTTCAGAGGTGTGGGTTGTTAGTCTGCCATGTACCCAGTCAGGCAGGCTCATCCCTTAGATTTTTGTTTTCCCTTTTTAATGCAGTCTGGACATTTTCTGTTTACCTGCTCTAAAAGAAATAGAATTTCTTGAAAGGCAGTGTAGGTTGGGGGAAGACTGTCAGGACAAGTAGCACTTTGTCAGACACAGATTAAAGCACTTCTGCCATTTCCCAAAGCAGAGAGTCTGAGCAAGATTCCAGATCTTCTGCATCTGCTAGTCTGCCTTTATTCTGGCTCTGTGTATTCCTAATATCCAGAAAAAAAAATCTTGGATCATCTTCCCAGGTAGGTAAGTGTAAATAGACAATGTGAAAATGTGTGTGTTGGACTTCTTGGATGGGCCTAGAGGGAAGGGGTCTTTGGGTCATGACCCGTGACATTTGCTGTGGTTGGTTTTAGCTGTATTTCAGGTAATGGTGTCACTGTCATTTGTAATTTTGCTATGGAATTCAAAATGGGAGAAAAATAGGTTTTGGTTGGTTTTGGTTTGTTTTTTGTTTGTTTGTTTTTTAAAGCTCTCTGTTGGAAGACCATTATTTTATGCCAAGAATTATTTCGTTGCCTGATGATTAATCAGCCTGCTGGAGAGTTTTGCTGTCAGGAGTCATAGAAAGTTGGCCCCTGGTAAGAATCTCACAGATAGTTACTGAAGGAAGTCAAGACAATGTTCTCAAGCATTCCTAGCCAGGGAAAGAACAAAATGGGTGTGAAAGTGACTGTGAGTCTGAAGTTTACTTACAACAGATGCAACTTTTCAAGTGCTACCCAAACTATTGAGTAAAATGGAGAAGTGCTGAAAAATCCACTACTTGTCATTACTAGACATTTCTGAATGTGATCCACAAGTAATGGAGCTGAAAGACATAATGGGATTTAGTTTGACATTGTAGAGTGCTTTTAATGCTACTGCAGTATCAAGAAAATAAATTGTAAAAGGTGGATCTTTGTATCTGTACTTTGACCACCCCTTTTCTCAGGGAATGTTGTTCAGATGCTGCCAGTACTCTCTGTTTCACATTAACACAGCAGAAAGTAGTGAAATAAATTGGTGTCTGCAGCTTCCTTTGGCACTCCTCAGCTCACTTGTATGAGTCGATTCATTCAGGACAGAAAAGACATGTCATATTAATCTGTCCATAATCTGTCCCTGTTCAGCTGTGGGATCTCTTTGGCCTCTCCATTCGCTTGAAAAAATGAGTTATTTGGCCTCAAAGATTCTATAATTGGGGCACAGGTAAAAAGCCATTTAAGAATAAAGGCGAGGTACATAAAGGGGCTCAGCTGGCAATATTTGGCATGATTATACACAGATTTTACCTTTGGGGCACAAAAATCTCCTCACCAAGCTAGGCACCTGATTCTCTGTAGTCTGAATGTTCTGGGGATGTTCTGTGTTGTTACTGTGGAAGAGAAAAACAGTTTGATATGAGTGTACACCTGGAAAATGATGCTAAACGAAGGCAGTATACCATATATGCACTAAATTAGTTGCTGTTTGCCTCTTGGCATTGCGACAGTCACATGCAGCAGCTTGAGTGTTTGTTTGATCGTTGTCATATAAGTGCCAGCACAGCTGTATCATGATTGAGTACAGAACAGAAACTGGGCTGTGCAGCACATTGTGCTGTGAGTTGCAATGTGTTCTGCGTGCCTACATTTGTGAGAAGAGAGCGAGCGACAGTGGGGTACCATGTTTGAGAACTGAGGCCTAGCCATTCACGGGGGAGTTTCAGGATCAGGAAGGTGTGATCATGGAGGTGAGGTTCATGCTCTGCCATTTGTTCAGTTGTTGCCATCACAAGGCAATGGGTCTATGTCCTGCCTGGTCACTTCGCAAGTAGTTATCCCCAACTGCCACTATTCTTTACCTGCCCAGTTCAGGGGAAAACAACAGCCAGCTGTTCAGTTTTGGAGATGCCATTTGTAAGATCCTCAGTTCATTGTTGACAGGATGATATGTCGATGTGGTGCCTTTGTGTTGTTCTTTATCAATAGAGAGAACAATATTTTATTGTGAGTCACAGTAGCTCATTGTTGAAGGATTTTTTGTTGTTATTTGCAGTCCTTCAGTTGCCCTGGCAGATCTCACATGTCTTCAGCAGCACCTGATTGCATTGCTGCTGAAGCAACGTCAACAGGTCAGCATGCAGCTAACTCAAGATTAAGCCTGTGAAGATTTGTGGAGTCACTTAGGTGTCACTGTCACCAGGCATTCTTTGGTGGATTTCTCTATGCCCTTCCATGGCTCATACAGACATTCATGAAGGTCAGCCTGAATCACACCTGGGGTCTCTGTAGTTAGGTCATCATCAGTGGTCTTGTGGATGTGGATAGTAGTTCTAGTTGTTGGAAAGGGAGGTAGATGCTTGTATTATTCAAGCTGAATCTGTATCTCACCTTCTCCTTGGACTCATGTTTTCCTACGTGTTCACAAGAGTAGATGAGAGCAGGTATTGCCATGGTCTCCAAGGCCTGTGTTGAAGTGAGTGCAGCTGCCAGCACCAGCCGTGCTTCATTCACTTGCTCCTGAGAACTGCAAAGGCCAAATCGCGAAGGGTGCTTTGGCCAACAGCTTAACAACAAAACAATCCCCAACAGCTGCTTGCAGGAATTTAGCATTGCATGTATGTGGGAAGGGAACAGTGAAATATTTTGGATTTTGTCTTTTGTCTTCTCTCCTCTCTTCTTCCTTTGACTCAAGGTCTCAGATCTCTATGCTAGTTTTTTTAGTCTAGGCTTTTGTTGCTGGTGTTGCCCAGGTCTGCAGCCTAAGAGTACAGGCATTAAATAGAAACAGAAGAACAAAACCCAGAAGTATCCCAAACCTGTTCTCAGAAGCCACACTCAGACCTGTGAGGTCTCAGCTTAGGGAAGGCGTCAGCCACCAAGTTAAGTGATTTCAGTAGATGTGTTCCTAGCTGGTGGAAGGACACTGGGACTTGTTCATTTTGTCATTTCACTAACTGGTTTTGTTGTCTACCAGACATTGAACAGTTTGTTTAATGTGGGAATTATGTTATTTGTTGTTTAACCAGTGGGACGTCTGACTAGGAAACGGGCGATAGGCTTTGCCTGTGGACTGTTAGGTGTTTCATTAGTCAGCGTGCTGGAGTCAAGGAAGAACTATCCTGCCATCAGTATCACCCGCAAGCTTCTTTTATGTGGTAGGAGTGAGGACAGACTATTCCTTAAGAGCTTCTCTTTTTGGTCATGACTTTTCTAGTTAGATGCTTATATTTATTTTGTTTGGTTGGGCTTTTTTTTTTCAATTTTTTTTTCCTGTAACTGTCTCAATTCCATTCTTCTCATTATATTCAAGCAGTAACACTTGGGGTTTGGGCTTTAAAATTTTTTTTCCTTTATAGTCACTGTGCTTTCTAATGAGGTACTTCGCTCAGCCTGTCTCTAAAACCAAGTGTGGAAAATGTGCTTTGCCTCATAATCTGAAAGCGAACAAAATTGTCTATTTTAGATCTGAATAGCTGGGAACAAATTATCATGAATGCAAGAGAAACTCCCTTTAAGTACGTAACGTTCTTAAAATATGCAAACTTTAAAATATGCATCAAGTCCAAAATCTTACATTTCACCAGGAAGTGAATAAGCAGGCAATGCAGATTGCAAGTTATACATATTCATATACTTCTTCATCAAGGTATTTTGTACCACGCATTTCTGCCAAAGTAGTCCTAGGAACCAAGCAGTGTCTCTGTATAAAATCTTTGCTTCAGAAAGTTTTAATGGTGTTTGCCCATGTAGGATTTGTTGTAATAACCTAATAGCAAAGTGACAAAAACATGAAACATAGTAGGAAAGCCTGAGTCTTAAAAGGTTTGAGGCTTTAGATTAAACATGGGTAGTATAAATGTGTATGGGAGAAAGAAGTTATGTTCACCATTATCAAATGATATAAAATAGATGAGATAATTATAAACTCTACATAAAGGTGTACTCCCTCAGAGAAGAATACTGACATCTTCTCCAGCCCACTTCCATCAGTGAGATTGCAATGTTATTCCTTTGTAATAAATATATCTTGAAGGTACTGTCAAGAGACAAAAGTCATAGGCCAAAATTTTGCAAAAAATAAACCAATTAAACAAACCAACCCCTTCCTCCCTCCCCCCCCACCTCCCCCCCCCCAAAGGACCTAAAGCAGTGTTATCTAATGGTTAAGGGAAGGAAATCAGGAGAACTGGTCATTCATGTAAAATCTTCAGTGCTCTAGTTTTCAGTTTGACAGAAATATTGGTTCAAGGACAGGTACAGTTTTTTTATTTTATGAGATGGTGAACCTGAAGCAATCATGTTTTACAGGATCATGATTTACAGGATCCCAACTGATTTGGGCATTGCTAGTAGAGCTTTGGCAGAATGACCAGTTTTTCTCCTGTTTTGATAGGGAACATGCATACATTAGTATATGTCAGTTCCAGGCAGCAAAATTAGAAAGCAGAAAAGAACGTGAAGTGGATCTAAATGCCTATGCAGCAGTGTTAAAAAGCAAATAACCACAATATTCTTAAAATAGCTTATGAAATTTCAAGTGAAAAGAAGCCATTTAGAGATGGTAAGAAGGTAAGCATTACTGACATTTTATGTCAGATTTTTGGTAGCAATTGTAAAGTATGCTCTGGGTATAGCATTATATTATTATATATTATATTATATTACCTTGGAGATGGTAATAACTTAGCAAAGAAGGATGTTACTGCAAGTGATGTTGGGTGTAGTGATCATGTTAAAAAAACCCCAACCTAACAAACGAAAAAACTCCAACCCACTCTGCTGAGGCAGAAATAGGCAGTTCAGCAAATTGTATAAAACAGGATCTGTAGATGGTGACCAGCTGAAGCAGGGCTGCAGGTCTTGGGTCTTGCCTCTGTGGGAAGTATTGGGTCTTTGTAGCTCAGGGTGATTTACCAAAATCTGAACATCGATCTAGTATTGATATCCAACTGAGACGGACAAAACCTCTCTAACAGTTTAAAGTTAGAAAGTGCATGTTTATTGGCACCAGACAGCTGCCTAGAATAGCTTCCTAATACGCAGTGTCGAAGTATGGACGGTTACAGAGTCTATTTATCCACAAAAGTTATGAATATCCAAAATACAAATACATATTTATAACAGTGACCCCTCCTATTCTCTGCTTCGTATGGAAATTAGCTTTAATGTCATTAAGCATGTGTAGTATAGTTTTTAAATTGGGTCGGTGGTCATTATTAATTGAGGAGTGGTCTTGAAGAAATAATACTCTTCCTCACTTGAACTTTCCACCTCTCTGGGTTTTGACAATACAAGTGGCCTCTTGGGGAACATCCAGTTTCTTCCTTATGACTTCTGAATAGTATCTAGACAGGAAAAATTAGCAATTGTTTCAGATTTCTTTAGATCTATCTATCAATGTTTCCTGGTTCTCATTTTAAACACAGTTAAGCAAATATAGAAAGACGGTTAATTATCTGCAACTTAAAAGCATGTTTCTAACTTAACTCTTATTAACTCTTAATTAGTCTCAGGTGGACCTGCTTCCTCTAACTAATTCTAGCAAAACTTATCTTTAACTAAAATCTTAGAATCTTAATGTTTCCTTCAAAATCTGTGTTTAAAGGGCATGGCCTAGGAAGGCTGATCTCCCTCCTACATTTATTCCGTTTGTATTTTTAGGCTCAGTTTTGCTTTCAAAAGGTATTGTCTGTGGTGGGTAGAATTCTTCTCTCATCCACACTACTACTTTTTGTCATGTATCCTGAGTAATCTGGGGTTGAGGGCAGCAAGTACTCCAAGCCAGGATTTCCACACAGGTACACATCTTCAGCTTGTACCTAGACAAATTCTAACACAAATTAACTTTTTTACCCTCTGGTATAACAGAAGATTAGAAATACTGCTGTAAATTTTATATTTACTTTTTTCCTCTTAACTAAATCACTGATTACTTTTAATGAGATAGTAACCAAACATACTGGTCACAAGCAATATTGAGGATGAATTTCTAAGGGCAAACATGCTAAGTAACAGGATGCACATTTAAGATAGTGTCTTGGTTTGAAAGACAGGTGTCTGCCAAGGAAGGCAGGAACCTCCCTTGAAATGAAAAATGCAGCCCCCTTCCCTCTGAATTATTATAATTTTGAAATTAAGGGGCTTTCAGGCAAAGATATGAGGAATAGAAATAACGGTTATTTACTAATATGTGTGTATATATATATAGAGAGAGAGAGGTATAACAAGGCAAGCAAACAGCAATAACTCTGGCAGTAACAGCAAACAATCACAAACCCAGTGCCAGCCTTCTCGGCTGTCGGGCCCTTTCCCCTCGGGTGCAGTTCCGCTCGCAGCCGGCAGGGGCGCTGGCGGCTCCCGGTGAGCAGGGCAGGTGCGATGGTTCCCCCGCGGCTGCAGGGGGCGCTCCGGAGCGAGCTCGGGGAGCACGCGGTACTGACGGCCTGGGATCCCAGGGAGGGATGGGACAAAGGCTTCACAAACCGCTGGGCAGCTGCTCCCGGTGTCTGCCAGACCCTCGGGAACAGCAGGCTGGAACGGCAGGGACGAGCACAAATCCTGGGTGGCAGACGAGATGTATCAAACTCCCTAGCTGCGGTGGGAACCCCCGGAGGTCTGGGCAGGCAGGGTGTGCGGGGCTACAGCGTAGCGAAGGCTCCGAGCAATGGCGGGGGCAGGGCGGCTGCAGCCCGGCTCCCAGCGGGCCGGGAAAGGTGGGCTTGGGAATCCCAGGATTTGCCCTGAGGCACCCGAGCAGATGGTGAAAAGGTCCCTCTTTTTTAGTAAGGTGGGGTGTTAGGGTCCCAGTGCAAGCAGCCACTCCAGTGAGCAGGCTCCACTCACGGTAGAAAGAAGGCAGCCAAAAGCAGAAGCCTGCAGTGCTGACGAATTCCCTCCACCTTGATGGCAGCCTCTCTCCGTCCAAACACCAAGAACGACAGCCCACAAGCCCCGGTGAAAGACAGTAGCCAGTTCGACCCCTCCCTCCATGGCCAGGTCTTTTGTTTCTCCCAAGCACTCAGCAATTTGTCACTCTGGCAACATATATGGGAAAAATTCCTCAAGAGAAAAAGGAAAACAGAAGGGGAACTCCCAAAACCCCTGCAGATAGAAAAACCTCATCAACATCTTCCCTTTGTTGGTTTAATATGGGACATTAATCTGAAAGAATAGATATAAAAATTAAAAAAAAAAAATCTTGATCCAACTGCTTCGGTGGGAAAAGATCCGTTTTTGATTTCCAGTAATGGGCTATGACAGCCCATTTCAGTGTGTTGGGTCATTGGTCTAACATATCAGGCAGGCATTTAATGCTTTTATTTTCAGTGTTTGTAATTATGTACAGCATCAATTATTTGTAAGAGCTGAACTCTCTAACTGATAAAGTAGGAGAGACTTCTTTCCATCTCTTTAAAGGTTTGTGTTCTGACAGGTTAAATGAACAACTTGCAGCATAATTCCAGCCAGTGAGTTGCATTGGGGACCTGACTTCACTGCCCCTGTGCAAGCACACACGGCACACGGGGGGTAAACAAGAGGAATCAGGGACGTGTGCACGCCTGCAGGGCTGTGATTTATGTCCTGGGATGGCTCCTGTGACTGGAGTGTTGGAATGGAAGGACGCAGCTCTTTAGGAAGGACAGGCAGGAGAGATGAGGGGAGGGTGTTACCCTCTATGTCAGTGACCAGCTGGAGTGCATGGAGCAAAGTCTGGAGGGAAAGAGGAGCCAACCGAGAGCCTGTGGGTCAGGATTAAAGGGAGGACAGGGAGAGGTGACATTGTAGTGGGGTCTGCTACAGCCGCCAGGCCAGGAAGCACATGAGCTCCTCTAGGGGCATTCTCACATTCAGAAGTGCTGGTGTTCATGGGGGACTTCATCCCCCCCGATATCTGTTGGAAGGACAGCAGAAGAGAGCATAAGCAATCCAGGAGATTCCTGGAATGCATTGATGGTAACTCCTCCAAGTCATAGAGGAGCCAACAAGGAGAGGTTCTCTGCTGGACCTTATTCTCACCAACAAGTAGGATCTGGTGGGGAATGTTAAGCTCCACGGCAGCCTGGGCTGCAGTAACCATGAAGTGGTGGAGTTTGATAACCTCAGAGTGGTGATTAGGGTGCACAGCAAGCTCAATACCCTGGGCTTCAGCAGAGCAGATTTTGGGCTGTTCAGGGATCTGCTTGATAGAGGGCCATGGGATGTAGCCATGGAGGGAAGAGAAGCCTGAGAAAGGTGGTTAATATTCAAGAATTATCTCCTCCAAGCTGAGGAGTGATGTATCCTAACAAAGAAGAAGTCAGGTAAAAACACTAGGAGGCCTCTATGGATGAACAAAGAGCCCCTGGACAAACTCAAACACAAAAAAGAAGCCTACAACAGGTGGAAGCAAGGATAGGTGGCCTGGGAGGAATACAGAGGGATTGTCTGAGCAGCCAGGGATCAGGTTAGGCCCTGAAAGAATTAAGTCCGGCCAGATGTCAAGGGCAACGAAGAAAGCTTCTATAGATATGTTTATGATAGAAGAAAGACCAGGGAAAATGTAGGCCCTCTACAGAAGGAAATGGGAGACCTGATTATCTGTATATGAAGAAGGACAAGATACATATCAATTTTTTTGCCTCAGTCTTTGCTGGCAAATGCTCCAGCCACAGCACCCAAGATGCAGAAGGCTTTGAGTCCCAGAAGGAACTGGGAGAATGAAGAACCACCCACTGTAGGAGGTCAGGTTCAATATTGTCTGAGGAACCTGAATGTGCACAAGTTAATGGGACCTGATAAGATGCATCCATGGGCTCCAAGGCCACTGTCCATCGTATTTGAGAATTCGTGGCAGTCAATGAAGTTTCCACTGACTGGAAAAGGGAAAACATAAGCCCCTTTTCTAAAAATGGAAAAAAGAGGAAGACCTGGGGAACTACAGGCCAGTCAGTTGCACTTCAGTAAGTATTTGGCAAGATCATGGAGGAGATCCTCCTGGAAACTATGCAAAGGTACATGGAAAATAAGGAGGTGATTGGTGACAGCCACATGGCTTCACTAAGGGCAAATCATTCCTGACAAACTTGGTGACCTTCTACAACAGGGCTACAGTGGTGGATACAGAAAGAGCAACTTTGGATAGATTTGTGCAAAGTATTTGACACTGTCCTGCATCACATCCTTGTCTCTAAACTGGAGAGGCATGGATTTGACTACTCAGTGGATAACAAATGGCTGGATAATAATGGCTGGATGCACTCAAGAGTTGTGACCAACAGCTCGATGTCCAAGAGGAGAGCAGTGAGGGCTGGGGTTCCTCAGGGGTCAGTCTGGGGCCGGTGCTCTTTCACACCTTTGCCAGTGACAGGGATCGAGTGCACCCTCGGCACGTTTGCAACAACACCAAGCTGTGTGGTGTTGTCATGCTGGAGGGAAGGGATCCAGAGGGACCTTAACAGGTTTGAGAGGTGGGTCTGTGAGAACCTCAAGAAGTTCAACACAGCTGAGTGCAAGGTACTGTGCCTGTGTCAGGGCAATCTGAAGCACAAGTACAGGCTGGGCAGAGAATGGATTAAAATCAACCCTGAGAAGGAAGACTTGGGAGTCTTGGTGGATGAGAAACTCAACATGACCCCACAGTATGTGCTGGCAGCCTGGAAATCCAACTGCATTTTAGGACTACAATCTCATGTAAATTTAGTTTATTTTGCATATAAAGAAAAATGGGGATACTGAGATATTCTGGTTCCTGTATATTTTAATCCTTTTATAGTTGTATTGATGTCTGCAGAGACAGCAATAATTATGTATGTATTTGTTTTGGTACAGATGGTTATAAAATCTGCAGATGTCATTTTTAATTAAAAAGTAAATAAATTTTAGGGCATCCCATGAGATGAAGCCATTTTTTCTTGCCAACATCTACTCTTCTTGCAACAGCCAAATTATTCTTTCTTTTTCTCCCAGTAGCACATAAATGCTACCACTACAGTGTTGTTTCTCTCTCATCTTTGGCTTCTCAGTCTACAGGATTCACTGAAAGCCTGCATTGCCTTCATGCCTCACTGCCTGCATTCTGCTTTGTATGTGAATGCACGTGTCCATGTGCACTCTGTCTCGCCAGCTGCAGAGAAGTCTCGACTCCTTAGGGAGCTCTTTCTTCCTTGAAAGTGTGTACTTGCAATGCCTTCCAGCAGCGCACCTTTCTTTGGATGGAGCCAGATTCCTCTGTGTGCAGATCCTGCCCTTTGAGGAACTGTGGGTATTCCTCCCAGAGGTAATTCAGAGTTTTGGAGTGGGCTTCAGATATTTTTGAGATACTGAGATTTGTTTATTGGGAAATTTGGTGGCAGTGTTGCTGTCTAACCTGTCAGGTTCCTTGGCTGACTGGTACATACAGCTTGCACCTGTGTGGCTATGATTTACCCTTTCTCTTTATGTAAAGGCCAAGCTTATGTGCTTCTTCAATTTTGTTTTTAATAAAAAAATCATCTTCTGAGGCTGACTTATTTGGTGAGGGAAATAATAAAACATACCTCACATATTTCATTGTTAAAATATTACTGTTGCTGTTAAACTTCCAGAAATTGAAAGAGAAATATTTTGAAAACTATGCTCTAACTGCTGTATTGCTAGGACTGTTTGTTTGTCTTCCAAATAATAGCTATGTATTTGCTGTGCACATCCCTTCTTCTCATTCCTCAAGGTTGTCATAGCCTTTCACAGAGAAAAGAACCATTCTCCATAGACCTGACAACTCCCTTCTTTGTCAGAGTCATTTCTTCAAACTGTCAGTGAGTTTGTCATGCTTTCCTTGAGATTTTGTGGGGTTTTATCAGTGTGAAGGTACATTAACATAACTGTATTATCTTGTGTTAGTCTGAGCCTCTGAAATAATCGTTCTACCTGGAATAATCCTGAACTAAAGTGAAAGTTTTCTGTGATGGAGGGAAGTTAGAGGGGCTCCAAATTACTGTTATTATCCATGGTGTCCCAGCCTATCACTGTCCTGGGTAATGGGGAGTTAACTGTATTTCCTTCATTTGGCACATAAAAACGTAAGTCTGGCTAAAGCATGTATTTTAGAGAGGCATTCATTTAGATTTGATTTTGCTCTTGTTCTGATTAGGTCATTCTAATTAATAATCTGTTTATGAAAGAAGACAAGTGAATATTAATTAGCGTAATATAGGAATGTGATTGCAATAAGCATAATTCAAAGTTTTTCTGAAAGTTGAGACCTCTGAGAAATAGGTAATCTTGGAACTGAAAAAGTGGAATATATACTGCCCATGATTCTGATCGGTTAAAATTTAGCCTGGGATTTTGAGGTATATGGTGAAAAGACCATAGTTAAATCAGGAATAAATCTACTGAAAACACTAGAGTTAAATGGAATAAAATCAGACAGTGTGTTCAGAGCAGGTTCTCAGTCTATTGTTCAAATTTGGACTAAGTTTGACCCACTGACCTCAGTGAGGTCCTTGAGAGTTTTAACAGTTTTGCCCTCAATAGGATAGAAAAAAATGTATGATTTGGATATGACACTGTTTCCTAACCTCGCCTGGGGCGTTTGTGCTTTCCACACAAGGAAGGCACACTATGGTGTGGATGTTTCTCTTCGTCTATCCATTAAGCTACATTAGCAGTATTCCTGCTTTGTAAATAAGAATGGGGTTTGGGGGGCTATGGGTTGCCAAATTTGAAGGTTTTAAACATGTAATAGCTTAGTTTATTTTTAAACTTATTTGTTTTTCTTTTTTTTTAAGGGGGTTTAGTCCTTTGCCATATGAAGAAATTGCAATGGCTGATTGAAAGTGAGGCTTGTGGAAAGTGTTCTAATTTTTACTAACACTGAAGATTAATCACTAATCCCCTGCCAGCCCTTGTCACTCCAAGCAGGCATTTTGGCTTTGTGTGTTTTTCTCTGAAAGAGCATTACCTTGGGTTTCTGTAAGTGTGGCAGGAGACTGAGCAGTCTCCTGTTGGCCTCTGTCCCCCAGAGCAGCTGCAGGGAGCGGGGTGTGCTCACCCTGGCTTGGGAACACACAGGGTTCTGTGCACTCTGCAGCACACCTGGGGATGTGTCTTTGCTGTGGTTTGCACACCTGCAGGAACCACCAGTTTACAGGTCTGGTTTCACAGTGCTCAGGCATGTCCTCAACAGCCCCTGATATGCAGAGCCTCTTGTTAAATCCCTGACTTCTTAGGAAGGCTGCATGTCTAATGTCTATGATGTGTTTAGCTTCTTATTCTAGGTGACATTAATGGCACAAGAATCTCTGGCAGTTTCTGAAGCAAAAGCATTTAAAACGTGAGTTTGCAAAAAGGGCCAGCTCAGGCTATTAGAACAGGTTAACCATCTAGAGGATGCCAAGGTAGGAATCCTTTCTTAGCATTATCTTCTTAGTCTTGCTACTCTGCAAACCACCCCACAGACTCCCATTTCCTCCTCTACTTACAAAGTTATGCTGCTCTTGATCATCTACCAATTACTTCTGTTTATTTGCTTGATCTGCATTGCCAAAACATTTTAGAAGCTGTACTTCTGTACAGTTCTCTGAGCAAGGATTTTCAAACATGAATTTCAGTTGCTAACAAGTGACAGATGGTGGAATTCTCTATTATGTAGTGCTAACAATCAAACTACTGGAATATGTCACATGAGTTTGTGCACTTTCAAATGGTAATTTAATCAAAACTTTATCAGGATACAGACCTCTGTAATTTCTCTCACACACACCCACCCCACCCCCTGATAATTTCCCCCTCTGAAGTTTGTAATGGATTTTGGTTGAAACAAAGTAGAACATGAAGAGTCATGTTCAATATCGGAGTGACACCATGTTTGTAAACAAGATTCTCTGTGCACAGCTGTACATTATTCGTTGTGGTGCAGCACCCTTTCTGATACTGCAAAAAAATATTAAATGTCACTGGACATGTTCTGAATCTATCTGCATATCTGTTTACCTTTTATTGGGAAAAATCCCTGCCTTTTGCAATGGTGAGGTTTTGCAATCCATGAGTTTTGTTCCTTCTACATTTTGCACAGGTTAGTGGGGATGTGTGTGTTCCTGTAAGTTACTGTGGTTTTTTCTAGCAAGTTGTTTGATTGAATCATTTTGAGCAACCAGCCCTCAGCACAATGTCACTATAACTTTTAAGTATATTTTTGCTGTAGAGTTAACTTCAATAGCTACATAGGTATTACCTCATGCCCAGTCCCTTCCCGCATTTAGCCCTGCTGGAAAACTGGAGCTGTGAACTGGTGTGCGTCAGCAGTATTGCATCCAGCATGTTATTAGGGATGGAGTGACCCTCCAACAAGGCTGCCTGGGTTTCACATTGTAGGGAGCAGTCCTTGGGCAGCCTGCAGAGCACAGAGCCAGCTGCTTTTTGCTGTGCCTGCAGGCAGGCACTTAGAGTCCTGAGAACCTGCTTGTGAACATGGCTGGGAGGGGAGCAAAGTGTTGGGGAGCAGCTGAAGCAACAGGGTGGGAATCACAATGCCTAAGCACCACTTCTATGTGTGTGTAGCTTGCAGCTTGAACCTGTGGATTTAAGTGCAATATTCCTGTGTCCTGTGAGTGGGATTTCAAACCTGCCTTCATAATTCAACCTGGATGCCAAGACTGTCTCTTGGCATCCCTGTCTCTCTGGGTACCACTTTCACTTGAGCTGTGTGAATCAGGACAGTCATCTCAGTCCAAACCCAAGAGTCAGCCTAACTCAAAACTCAGTAAGGATGGTGGCTAAAAATAGATATCCAGGGAGGATGATAATCACAGGCAGAATAAATAGTGTTTCTTCCCTGGGAATCTCTTTGCTGTTCCTGATGCTGTGTGGCTCCAGGAGGAGCATTTAATATCCCTCATTGAATATTTCTGCCATTGATTTGTCCATTTGTTTCTGAGCCAAGACTTTCCGCTCCTGACATGTTTGCAAGATATTTTAGTATTTGTTTTATGCCTCAAGCAAAATGCATCTTAGAGTTTCTTTTGCCCACATTACTATTCTTATCCTGCCAGACATTGTAGTGACCTGGTCGACCACACATTTACTTTGTGCTGAAAACACCAGCTAAATTCCTGTAGGCCTGATTATTATTTGAGACCTTCTTGTATGCTAATGCTTCCACCTTTCTGGAACAACAAAAGTATATTGTGATTTGCTACCAGAAAAAGAAAGAGCAGTCCAACTTGCTCCATAACAAAGAACTGTGGGTTCTGCTTTTACATCTCCCAGTAACATATTTGGATGACCTCCATGAAATCCCAGTCTGGGCAGGAAGGCTTTGTCTGGTTCCTGCTGAAACACTAATTATTCACATAAGCTCAAAAATAGTTGCTGGTCAAGGTTCTGACATTCTTGCTATTTTTTTCTTTTTTTTCCTAACAGTAAATAATTTGTAAAATCTGTTGCACAATAAGCTAAGCTTATTGCAGCCAAATAAAAGAGTGAATTTAGAATTATCTAGCTGGAAAAAACTTTTTTCTTTGACAATTCCAGTAACTTGTTTCAAATTATGTTAGTTTTGTGCTATATGTTCCTTTTTTTTTTTTTTTTTTTAATGTGCTGAGGTAGCTGTCTGGAGGAGTTAAACCTTCGTATCTACAGATTATGTACGGAACTGACAGCCAAAGCCCTCCCTGAGTTTGGGGAAAGCTTTTGAATGGGAGTGAAACATTGTTTTATGCTTTCTTGTTAGAAATATGTCAGATTCCATTTTTTTTTATATGAGCACATCTGCTGGGACCTGCTGCAAAGTTACCTGCTTGAGGAAACAACTCAGCCATCTGATGGTGACAGTCATGACTGATGTCCTGAAATGAATTTGGTCCATAAAAATAGTGACAAAATAAACAGTTTTGAGGAATCAAACAGCCCCCATGTTACAAAATGGCGGTTGCATAAAATACGGTTTCTGCTTTGATAAAAAATATGTCTACATTTTTTTGTCTTTTTATTTAAAAGAAAAGTTGTTGGGGGGAATTAGAACTCATGTTTCAAAATAACTTTGCTGGTTATGTTACTCTTGTGCTTCTCTATATATATGTTTGGGGTTCATAACAGCTTCTTGACCAGAGGTTTCCTTCCTTGTGACTAGCACTCCAAACATCTGTAGTCAGGTTTCCCAGTGTATTTTTTTGCCACTTGGACCTGTCACTCCTGTATGTGCTTGCACAAACCATCTGTGACTGTGGTTCAGAAATTGTAGCTTTGCTCTGGTTTTTTGTCCCCAAAGGAATAAGAAGTCATTTTGCATCTGAGGCTGTTGCTACTGTCTCTTCTTTTTTCTCAGCAATTTTTTTCTCTTGTCTTAAGTGTTCAAGACATGATGCATAACTCCCATGTAAAACTTAGTGGGATAAAAAAAAAGTTCAATATTTTTCATTTTTCAGTTCTGTGTAAGCATGAAGAGCAGTTTTTAAGGTTGAATATTAATAAGCACTGTAAGGGCATACATTTTTAATGTAGCTGCTGCCCACATTTGAAATTAGGTCATTCAGATTTTCTTCTTGCTGTTTATTCCAGCAGTTAATACATCACACAAAAGTAGAGTTCAAGACCAGTGTTTTTTACTAATTAGGAGAAAGCTGAAGGTTCTATTTGGAAGGCAAAACATAAAACTATTTATCTATTTTGTCTGTAGTAACTCTTGAAGAAGCCAGTAAACCTAGAAATGAAATGGAGGCAAAGCCATGTGGTTTAAGTTGTATTTTGCAGTCTCTCCCAGTTGGAAACAAGACAGGAGTCTGATTACAAATGTTTGCAGCATGCAGTTGGAGATGTGCCAGGATGGCACTATAAAACATTTGCACTGGGGTTTTGGTGGGGGTTGGCATTGTTATTGACTTACCCAAGGAGTTTTAAAGGTTAGTCAAAGCAAAAGTTGATCTTTTAATGGGATTACAAATTAATCTCTTTCTCTATAGGAATATCTTTAGTTCCAGATTTCCAGTAGGTATATTTTGTAAAAGTAAAGTAAATTTTTTTACATTTTTTTTTAAATCCCTGCTTGCACTATTGTTTGCAAGGTGCCAATTTCTGTGCGCTCAATGAATAATGGAAATGCAGATCTGAATGTTTCACATCCAGTCATGAACAGCAGTAAGTAACTCTTAGAAAGCTGAAAATGGTCTTGAAAGCTTTTTAGTTACTATGTGCTATCTGTTGCGAAGCTACTTAAGAGTTAAAGTGTATACGAATGGTGTGACAGGTTCCTATAAAGATACAAAAATAATGCTTATCAGGTGTTTATAGTTGTCACACTTTGAATGAAGTATAACATTGTTATGCTTAAAGCAAGTCAAACTACTACAAAAATAATCAAAATGTTGTATTTTCTTTCAGCTCCAGCGGTAAACCGATTCACTAGACGTGCATCAGGTGAGTTGAATGAAGTTTCATTTGTCTACGTAATAGTTGAAACATTATGCTGACAGTGATTGTCATGTAGAACATAATATGACATTAGTCAAACTTCTTTAATGATGATGGACTTGGGCTAACCTCTAATTTGTTACCTGCTTTACTGAATAATGTAGCCAAGGTTTCAGGTCACGGAACTTGCACGAACCTTTCTTGTTGCTGTGGAATTTGTTAAAAACCTGCATGAGGAAATGTACAAGTGTGTTGAAAATCTCACTGTTTTCCAAACCCAAGCTGGTTTGTGTGTATGGTGTGTTGTTGTGCTGTGCAGAGCTAGCAGATTGGGTCTGGAAGCATCATTCCCGTGGTCGTGGTGTGTTGTGCTGGGTGTGCATCTGCCTCAACTGGTGCTGGTTTGTGTATTCTTCAAGTTAACTTGGTTCTTGCTGGCTCAGAGGACTCTTTACCTTATTTCCATCACATGTAACAGATCCCTCCAAATTATGTATCATTAAAAGTTAATATTCTTGGGCTTTTCTTATTGTTCTGCTGTGTCATGTCCTTTAGGCTTCATTTTTGAGGTCTTTTTTCTCTTGAAGCATGGGGCTCAGAACCTGAATCTCATTTTTTTAAAGTACTATGAATCTGAAAATGTGGCATAAAGTCACCATGAAATGTAATGAGACTCATGACTGACTCATAAGAGTCAGGCGAGCAGGAGGTGTGAGATGTTCCTAGTCATTTCAGTATGCCAAGTTTAACATCCAAGTATAAAATGCTCTTTGTTTTCAACTTCAGGTCATTTTTAATAAATGTACTTCATAATGCAGTAAGCCTATCCAGACTTGTAGTTTTGCTAGTTTCAACCCCCGTCAAGTAGTTCCTTGTCAATGTAAAAATACTAGTGAAAATCCTCAGGATAACTGAGGAACTGTACAGAAAAAAGGAGGTTTGCAGGGTTGGTGCGTAGCATATCACAGAATCACACAATGGTTTGGGTTGGAAGGGACCTTAAAGATCATTGAATTCCACCCCCCTGCCATGGGCAGGGATGCCTTCTACTATCTCAGGTTTCTCAAAGCCCCATCCAGCCTGGCCTTGAACACTTCCAGGGATGAGGCATCCACAGCTGCTCTGGGCAGCCTGTGCCAGGGCATCACCACCTTCATATATGTAGCACAAAGTAAGAAAATGCAATTAATTCCAAATATTCTTATGCTTTAAGTAATGATAATACTCCATGACGTACTGTACCTTGAGATGAAAGGAAGGATTCGTTAACTAGTGCTCAGTAACAGTGAGCAGGCCTCTATGCAAATCACATTTCATGTTTTAAGGAGAGTTCTACTGTGACTGATTGATAGCTGACGTTAATGAATGCAGTCCTTCTAACAGCTGTGTGATAAGCTTTTGCATTCAGAGAGTTTGATTGTTTGAAAAGCTAGTACTTGCACACAAAATCCACCCAATCAGTTATTCTTAATGTTTCTTTAATATTAAATTAACTTTTATTTTTAAAAGGAAACTAAAACCATGTTATAAGTCTGAAAATTTTGTGCATTTATTGTGGAAATAATTTCTGTGGGGAATTAATATTTCATGTATTTTGGTCTTGTTGTGGAGAGATAAAATAGTTAACTTATTCAGAATAATGAGTCGGGTGGTGTAGTATTGTCCAGATGTAAATCATATGAATACATTTCAAGCTAGAACAATGTAATACTGCAGTCTATTATGTGTACTATTTTATTAAGGTAATAAAACTTTAGTTTATTAGTAGCTTTAGTAGTTAAAATAACTATTTTTCAAACAAGACAGCCTGTGAAAGGTGATAGTTCTTACTTTTCTTCTCAAATGATAAATGACTATCAGAGAGGTACAGTACATTTAAGAAACTTGATTGAAAAAATATAAAACTAAAAATATAAATCAGACTATGCTGATAATATAAACATTTCACAGGGATGTTTGCAGTCCTAGCCATATTTTTAAATACTTTTTTTAAATTGAACAATTGTTTGTGTAAACTAAGGCAATCAAGATAGCTTGCAAGTGGAAAAGCTGGTGGATAGTAGCTGTCAGGTTTGGGGTTTTTTTATGCTTTGTAGCTTAATAGCCTTCTGTAGTCAAAGCTGATTCTCATGTTTAGGAAATGCCATATGTATTATGTAGGCAGACCAAATGAAATGTAGGGGTTTTTTTTTTCTCAAGTATTAATTTATCTTAATTTTAGGCTGTTTGGCTAAGAGTTATTTAAAAATTTGAATGTGCAAGATTGTTGAGGGTTTTTGAAGATTTTCTTCTGGTGGATATTACTCCAAGCTAGTGGTGAATATTCAGAGAGTTAGCTGTAGAGTGTGGTTTCATGTTGCATCTAGTTAATGATGCTGCAGACTGATTCTGGGAGTGTGGGACTTCAGGGTCCCTTTTTGTCATGCCTCCGCCCATAGGTTCTCTCTACTTCTCTTGCACAGCCTAGGAGTTGTGCTGCCTGAGGGTGGATTGGTTTAAAAAAAAAATGAAATACACGAGGTTCTGATGTGTTGATTTGCATTGAGTTTCCAACATTTTCTCACAGAGAACAATAATTCTCTACAATGGGTATTTTGATGTTTCTGTTATTCTTTGGTAATTCCTCATATTTTACTTGGTTGCATAAGATACAGTTATTTTTCCTAACTGAGCTAGAAATTAAGCACCCAGAGTTTAATTGCTGAAGCACCTACTGAAAATAATACAGTACAGCATTTATTATTTAACAGCTGTTCCTGGTAACATGCTGAGAATGTATTAATGAACTGTCATTGGTATGTAGAGGAAAAAAGCAGAAGTAAGCTAGGATAAATTAACTGTTCCTGAATTCCGGTTCTTAAAATTTACCGAGCTACCTAATTTGGTATCTCTGATGTGTGTTTATTCATATGTGTATATATGCAATGTGGGCTCTATACATAAAATATACTTATACCATAGTGCTGGTAACATAGCTACTCACGGGCTAGTTAATAATGCACTCCATTGTTCTAGGCTATGGACAAAGAATAATAGATATCACACTCTTAAAAAGAGGAGTTTAGCAAGAAGAGGAGATTAAAAATACTTTATAGTGCTAGAATGAACAATGAGACAGCTGCAAGTAGTTAATCCTTAATTTTTCTTTTAAAATCTGGTGGCACTAAGACGAAAAGAAAGGAAAACAACTCTTGAGGTGATCAAGAGACTTGGATGTGGGAAAAAGGGGAGCATGGAGGTAGAAGCAGCATGAAGTGGAAGAGAAAGCTGTGAATATTGTTCATGAGGTGAAGAATTAGTAGAAATTCCTGAACAAGCTGAGGTGGCCAAGAGATGCACTTTCTGAGTATAGACAGATGCTTTCTTGCAATGGATAAGGTACTTATCTTGCTATGATAATTTTAATTTCCATTCAACCATGACCAATAGATAAACAAGTAAACTATCTCATTAAACACTGTCAGGAGCTTAGAATAATGCAACAAAACCAGCACGCGTTTGCTGCATAATGAGCTTAAATTTAGGTGTTTCCTAAACTAAAATACTGTATACACACAGTGAAACACTTCACAAGCAGGTTGGCGAGTACTTTACAGCACCACTATGAATAGTGATTACATCAGTGGTGGGCTGCCTGTCAGACCTCCAGCCTTGTGGTTGCACAGCAAGACAGTGTCACCGTATCCGACCCTGGACACACACCTGCACACTTCATCCCACACAGGCCAGGAGCAGGGTTGTCCCTACGGAGTGACTGGCCCTTCCTGCCCTAGTTGGCTGCACCCTCATCCCACGGCTGTGGAGATGAGTGTTCTCAGTTCTCCCTGTGTCTGACACGCAGGGCTCATGCCTCTGCCTGTCATATGAGAGGTGCCTGCATTTTGTCACCCCTTCAGATAGGATGAGGGAGGTTCTGTGCAGTCTCATTCAGGGGAAAATCTGGGAGCAAGTTTGCCAGAACAGTTTATTATTCTTCTTTGTGTAAGATGCCATTAGGAAGAAAGTGACAAAATAAAAGTTTCGGTCTGCAGTATCCTGAACCATTGTGTGGACTGGATTAGTCATGCCCACAGCAGCATTTATATATATCACTGCTACTTTTCAATTTAATAATTCCTACAGGAAGCATGACAACGTACTTAAGAAACACGGTGAATTTTACTGCATTTAGACTATAGGAGTCCTGTTAGTGAAGGAATGGCTAATTGCTTTCTGAAATTATGGAAGAGCATAGGTGACATTAGATTCAATGGTTACATAGGAAGATCAAATTGACATTGCTGGCCAAGAATAGAAAATGTCCCTAGGAACAATATTTCACTTGTGGTTTTCAATCAACTCAACTATATTGAGTTTTTCTTAAAAAGATTGGCACCCACTTTCCTGTGGCATATTAAAAATTGTCAGAGAAAGGCAGCTTACTGAAATGAAGTACTATTCCCTTTTATAGAGTAAGGCAGAAGCTGGGGTTGTACCAAAAATAATGGTGTGGAATTAAGTCACTGTAAAGTCCCCTTTGAAATGCTTAGGTAGGATGCAGCATTGTTGTAGAAGCATATCAAGTGACAGAAGAAAGAAAAATAAAGGACTTTATTGATGAACCGGTAATTCCAGTTCTTCAAGAAGAATTCCTGGTTCTGCTTGTTCTGAGTGATAAATAACGCCCAAACTGAATTCAAGTGATGTTGGATTCACCTCTGTTCATAACACACATGTAGTCAGTCTGAAATTTCAAAATGCTCAATATGTCACATTTCTCAAATAAGCAAGGACATAGCTGACATACAGTGGTATCTAATGCTAAAAGTCAATTAAGTGCTAAGGCTGCCATTGTCGTGGTGAGGAAAACCAGAAGAAAAAGTGCTGTCAGAATTTGAGAGTGTATCTACATTGCATGAACAGAGCACCGTAAGGAAGGCATGTTGTGCCTTGTCAGGGTTCTTCTTAAAATTGTCACACTCAAATAATTTGCTGTATAACAATAAGGGTGTGGTGCACCGAGCTGTAGGCACCTTAGAGCCACTTAAACTCCATCAGACTTGGTGCTGTGACCATTTCCCTAGGGAACCTGTTCCAGTGCCCAATCACCCTCTGCGTGAAGAAAGTTTTCCTAATGTCCAACTTAAACCTCCCTGGCACAGCTTCATGCTGTTCCTTTGGGTCCTGTTACTGGTCACCCGAGTGAAGAGATCAATGGCTGCCCCTCCCCTTCCCCTTGTTAGGAAGCTGTAGACAGCTTTGAGGTCTCCCCTCAGTCTCCTGTTCTCCAGGCTGAATAAGTCAAGTGACCTCATCCACTCCTTGGCTTTCTCCTTCAGACCCTTCACCCTTCATAGCCCTCCTTTGGACATTCTATAACAGCTTTAAATCTTCATTGTGTTGAGGCACCCAGAACTGCCCCCAGCACTCAAGGTGAGGTTGCCCCAGAGCAGAGCAGAGCCGGACAATTCCCTCCCTTGCCCGGCTGTCCATGCTGTGCCTGATGCCCCCAGGACACGGGTGGCCTTCCTGGCTGCCAGGGCACACTGCTGACTCTTTAACTCTTGAAGAACTGATTTCAGTGATCTGCCCACAACACTTCTGGGTCTGTGGAAAGTTAGTGATAAAAGCTGTTTCCCATGCAATCCATAATCAAGTGATCCAGCTCCATTTCTTTAGTTTCTCTTGCATAATTATCTGCTGTGCACTTCTGCAAATGAGACAGTCACAGAAACAATTTAATTTGCTCTTGTCTCCTCTTATATTTTCTGTCAATTTGAGAAAAGTTCCTGTAGAAAAATGAAATATTAACATAGGCCTACAGATGCCTAAAGAACACACACATTTGCCTCCACTCCTAACCACTGTTTTCATTCAGAATGTTTGATAAATAACGTCATGATGTTAAACTTGGGAGTACTTGTTCCTGTCCTGTTGTTACCTTGAGATTTGTTGCTTTTGATGCAGGTCTGAAGAAGAGTGTGTGCGCTCAGAAGCTTTTCTGCTTCCTTCCAGGTTCAGTTGTTTTGGCTGTTCTAGTGACAGATTCTGCCCGTGAAACTTTTTCTTCTCTCGATTCCATTGCATGTAAACCAAAACTCTTCCATACTACAGTGTATAGTTGGACAGTAGTATTCTTGTTCAAAAGAAAACAAAGTTTGGGCTATCTCTGCATTACTTCAGGAAGTTTTTAAGTGTTTCATATTCAACATTCATTTATTCCTCTTTTAAAACTCCAAAACCTGAAACAGATTCTAGCAGGTTGTATCAACTTGTTTCCTTGTATACATGATCAGCAGAGGTTGAATATGAATTTTTCAGAGCCCATTGATGGAGCTGAGTTACAGAAATAGGCAAACTGTTGCAAATTAATGTCATGCCAGGCTTTAGATACAGGTATGTTTAAGCTGTTTTGTCATAACACATTAAGCTTAAAAAAAGAAGAAGAGATTTAGTAGATGCATACTATAAGGCAAAATTTGAGGTGGTGGAGGAAGGGAGGAAAGAAGGCAAGAGAAGGGAGAGAGGGAAATGGTAGCAGTAAGTACATAAGCCTTGTGCTCTGCACTAGGTTGCTATAGAGAGGGCTCTCAATATTTGTCCCAAAGAGGTGGCAGGGGATGAAGGAAATAAACAAATAGTGATTAGCCTAATTTTTACACACACAAATATTTGTGCTATGCTTCGGGGAACTCTCTGACTAAATATTTAGTAAAGCAATAGACTAAACTGCACAGGAATGTTGTGTTATCTCAGAAGTTTTCAGGAAAGGTAAGACCTTTTCTTGAAGGAGTAGAGGTGTAATTCATACTGCAGCAATGCATAGATGATTTAGGCAGATGGTTTAGATGATTTATTGAAATTTCATCTGTATTTCTGTGTTTGTTTAGATGTCCTTGCAATCACGTATTTCTTGGCTGCATTTTATAAACTGACTAAAATGTACAGAGTAATCATTTTTAAGTTGTACAAGTTGGTAAAGCTAGACAGCAACTGTTTCTTTAGAAAATAAGAGAGTTGTGTTTTGAGCTCACAAATTACTGTGTATCCCCCTTTATGGGAAATTGTAGTTTTTCAGTTTTTCCTGCTGTCTTTGTATTACCTTTGGAAAGCATTCTGCATGTGGTTTTGTATCAATAAAATCAATAATTGTAATTTTTTCAGCTATTTGTCTTGTTTCAGACATATGAAATATAAACCAGAGATTGGTGTTGAAATATGAGTCAAATATGTCTTAATGGACTGTTGCCCAGCCAGTTTGAGGAAGAGCTCAGATATCCTAGCAAGATATCAAATTGTTAGACTGACTGACCAATACCTTTAAACTGATTTTATTTGTCTTAACTTGCAAATAAGATGGGTATGGGAAAGTGTCACAGTAGAGCTTGTATTTATATGCCAAGCCCTTCCTGCAGCCAGCAGTGTGGCGTCAGCTGTACCAGTGTTTGGGAATGGTCCTGTTTGGGACCATGCTGGAGCCGGGTCTGGGCGAGTAGGTGTGGTGGTGCCGGTTCCGAGCCGGAGGGGTGGTTGGGTACCACCGGCTCCGAGCTGGAGGGAGTGGTCAGGGTTAATGTGGTCAGGTCGATCTCTGTGGTGAGCATTCTTTGCATGTGATTCACTCCCTCTTTTTTCTGCACTTTTGTTATTAGTGTTGTTGCTGCTACTGTTCTTTCCTTATCTTAGTGCTCTTTCTAGTAAATTGTTCTTATCTCCACCCATGATTTTTACCTTTTGTGCCTCCAGTTCTCCTCTCCAGCTCGATGCAGGGGGAAGGGAGATGAATGAGTGGCAGCATAGTTTGGAGAATCTCAGTGGGAGCACTAAATTCTTAAACCTCAACAGTCATACTGTGTTCTGTTTTAACCCACTTCTAAGTTTGCATTCATTATTGATAATCTCACAGATCCCAATAATAAATGATCACATAAGATAATAATCTTCAAATACTTTTATCAGGATGCTCATAACTCATGATTTTAAAACAAATTAAAAAAAAATTTTTTGAATGAGAATGTATCTGTTTTGGTAAAAGAAAGAGGAAGGATTTTAAAATCAATTAGGAGCAGGTGTGTATTGATAGTAATTATTTAATAGTTCTGATCTTTCTTCTCTAAAATATTTCAGTATCTGTGTCTACAATAAGCTCCTCTTTGGTTGCTGTGCTATGTTGCTCTTCCACACTTATGTTAGGTGAGGGAGGTATGCTCCCTCCACTGTAACTGATAGAGCATGAATCTGTAGGCTGTCATATCTGCTTACCAGTTTTCCAAAACAATTCCATTCCATCTGTGACTTCATGTGGTTTGACTTTCATGCTATAGAAGATTTCTCCTGAAGGATAAAAGATGAGTAAGACAAGGCATGTTATACATAGCAATTTGTTCAAAATGGAATAACAGTATTTGTTGTATTAATGTGAATGCATCCATAACAGGCTAAGGTGAATAATTCCTTTTCTTGTTCTAATAACAATTTTGTATGAAAGTGAGAAAGATGGATTTCTGGTGTCTTCACAATTATTGTGAAGAATTATAATGAGCATGCCAGATTGAAAAATTGCTACAATTTTTCTTTGCTGCAATGCCACAATCTACTCGTGAGGAAAATTGTGTGTATTTATTACATAGAATAGGAAACAGAACTCCATGAGAAAATAAAGAAAAATGAACTTGTCAGAGGAAATATTAAATGGAAGTGTTAAAGCCTTGTTTAGTTTTCTTGTTAAACCTGAGATTGCATGGACACACTAACTCTTTTCCCTCTAGATACGCAAGGAAATAACAAAAATGTGGAGATTCAGTTTCAAATAACCTGTCACAGAAGAGGGACCCCTATCAGCCTAAACTCAAAGCTTCAGTCAGTGTTTGAAACCGTCTTTCACACTGAACATCAGCTACACACTCAAAGAAAATTGGGAGTTTATATCCTTAACATTGTTTTGCGAGCAGTCTAGTAAGTGATGAGTACATTTTTTAAGGCACAAATTCAACGCCTACTTGTCAGCCTTTTTCTCTCCTGCTATCACAGCCTGAGTTTTGGAAATACAGCTTCAGATTGGAGCAGTACTGTAGCAAAACTGTGCTCTCTGAGCTGGGGACTTGGAACACTGAAAGGGGGAAGTCCTATATAATAATTACTTTCTAGTCTCTCATATTCTTGCCAGTGAGCAACAGGAAGAGACGTCTTTCTTTCTCCTGCTAGCACTGGTTTGGGGACTACTTTCACACTTATTGGTTGGTCCAGAGCTGAGTACACCTACTCTTTTGTTCATTTTTTTTGTCTATCCCATCATAGTAATATATTATGTATAGTAATATATCATCATAGTAATATACTAATATCAAAGGTAGTCATGCAGGTCACAATTTAATTTTTTTAGGCATTTTCCTTACTGAGAAGATAAGCACTAATCTTAATCTTTATTTTGAAATAACAACCCCATTTATGCTATCCATCTGGGAATAAGTTCCTGGAGGATACCACACATCATGAGTTTGGGGTTTAGGCTCAAACAGATGAAGTCAAAGAATCAGCCAACAGCAGACAAAAATGTGTGTGTATGTATTTATAAAGAACATAGCAGAAATATCTCCCTATATAATGCTTACCTACTGTTCTGTAGGATTTTTAGACATATCACAGAATCAATCACATTTTCTCATGGTTAGTGTGAAGGAATGCTTCAAATGCAAGACAGCTAAGAAAGAAAAAGAGAAATACTGACGCCTACTGCGTGGCATAATTACACTGAAAAAGATGAGATCCTAATCTAAAAGATCTTCCTGAGGTGTGCTCCTGGGATCAGTTTGTTCGTGAGTAATTACAGCATAGAATCCAAATTGTCATTGTGGTTCAGTATTGCCTAATGACATGAATATGTTAGTGCATGTTGGTGAAGACTGTACATTTCATTAATTGAATTTCGTAGCTGTACAAGTCAAACTGAGTGGGAAGAACAAGTATGGAGTGCCCCATAGTTCATCCTAATATGTATGGGGCTTATCAGACCGACACAGTTGGCTTCTTTAATACGCCATCCAAGAAAGTGGTCTGTTGCAAGAATGAGGAGGGGAAAGTGGTACAGTTCTTATGGGTCAGTTCAAGAAATGCAGTCCGCATGTGAAAAACACTAAAAGGACTGTTGGAGAACTGGGGGAACACAGCTGTCAAGTAGCAAAGCAGAGGAAGCAGAGGCAGGAGTAACACAGTGTGACAGTAGCTGATACACTGATTAGTAAGGGCCTAGAAGAGAAGAGTAGGAAGCCTATGCTTGATGCAGTCAAAAAGAACAATTAAGTGGGATTTCACATCCTTTGTGGTACGCCTACCACCAAGTGCCCAGCAGCAGTGCTTGTTGGGTGTGAGACACCCTCACTGCCTGCACTGTGCACATTCCCATCTCTGCAGAAAACCTGCCCTGAAAGGGAAGGAAGATTAAAACACACGATGATATAAAATCTGTGCTGCATAAAGGAGACAAAGACTGCCTGCTATTAGAGGCTGGTTTGCTGCAGTCTGACACAAATGTTAGCTGTGTATATTGCCATGCTAATACCCTGTTACCTGCTGATGCAATTGTGCAGCTCATGGTATCCTCACACCTGACACAGGATGCCAATTACTTAAAACCTTCTGCACAGAACTGGACTGTGGAATGACAAAGAAACTGTAGACTTAAAGTTTAAAGTAACAGGAGTAATTTAATTCCTGTAGATGCTCTGGCCCCCACAATGATGAACTATTACTGTCACTTAACATAGAACATAAAGCTGGCCTCAGAAATTTGCATATAAGGCACTTAGTTAAATGGCACACAGCCTAATGGTTTTTGTTTTCTAGGTTTTTTAGTTAGGTAAATCTAGCAAAATACAGTGTGTAACTATTGGTGTAGAGAGATGCTTTAAGTGGAACATGATGTTCATGATTTTGTTAAAAAAGGAATTAATTTGGAAAAAATATTTAACAATAGGTGCAACCCACTAAGTAATGGTATTTGCTATATTTGCCTGAAAGTCATAAGCCATTTTGTTACATACTATCATTCATTATGTATTCTAACTTTCCAAGTAAAATTTCTTACACGTTTTCTTTCTGAGTAGACCTTGTGCAGACAAGGTCTCAGGGCTGCCAACTGGCTTTCTTTGTCAGTTGTTGTGGCAATGATTTCCCAAATTATTTTTTAATTTTTATTTTTTATTTTTTATTTCGGTGATCAAATTGGGGTGGAAAACACTTGAAATTGTGATATAGTGCACTGACACTTGTTTGAAATGCTTGGTTTGAATTACAAATTTTTCAAGAATGTGCCAGCTTTACTTTTCACAAAAAAAAAAAAAAAAAAGGTAAAGTTTATCAAGTTACAGAATGTTTTTATTCTATTAAAAAACTCTTTTCTCCTGTACTTAGCACTGGCAAGAACACACCAGTGTTCAGTTTCGGGCTCCTCACTACAACAAAGACATGGAGGTGCTGGAGTGTATCCAGAGAAGGGCAATGGAACTGGGGAAGGGTCTGGAGCACAAGTCTGATGAGGAGCAGCTGAGGGAGCTGGGGGTGTTCAGCCTGGAGAAAAGGAGGCTCAGGGGAGACCTTATTGCTTCTACAACTGCTTGAAAGGAGGTTGTGGCCAGGTGGGTGTCAGCCTCTTCTCCCAGGTAACAAGTGACAAGGGGAAATGACCTTCAGTTACACCAGGGCAGGTATACGTTGGATATTGGGAAAAATTTATTCACTTAAAGAGTGGTGAGGCATTACAGAATCACAGAATAACGAGGTTGGAAGAGACCTCCAAGATCATTGAGTCCAACCCATGCCCTAACATCTCAACTAGACTATGGCACCAAGTGCCATGTCCAGTCTTTTTTTAAACACATCCAGACATGGTGACTCTCCCACCTCCCTGGGCAGACCATTCCAGTACTTTTATTATTCTTTCCGTGAAGAACTTTTTCCTAATATCCAACCTATACCTTCCTTGACGCAGCTTGAGACAGTGTCCTCTTGTTCTGTCAGTTGCTGCCTGGTGGAAGAGACCATTGGAACAGGCTGCCCAGGGAAGTGGTGGAGGCTCTCTGCCTGTAAGTGTTCAAAAAGTGAATCGATGTGGGACACTGTGATATGTTTAGTGGGTATGGTGGTATTAGGTCAAAGGTTGGACTGATGATCTTGGAGGTCTTTTCCAACCTCAATGATTCTATGATTCTTTAGGTAACTGGACTTACATAATTTTGATTACTGAAAAATGCCAATAATGCCCATAATTCTGGCATATCCATACATTTCTGGCAAATAATAGGATGTAATATTTTGTGGTTCACCTCTCGTCATTCTTGTTTGGTGTTGGAGCAAAGTTCTTTCAATATCTGTGACATTTTCAAGGCTGGAGCAAAATCAGTTTCAATGTTAGGTGACTTGCAGTTTAAGGACTGTATATGTGACAAAATAGCTTTAAAATCTATCATTAAAATCTTTACATTAAGATTGAATTATTAAGCAGAAAAAAAGTACACCAGAAGTTAAAACTGACTGATCACAAGTGACATTTTCTGTCATGAATTTTTAAACCTTTGTATTCAGGACTAGGCCTTATTTTTAAAAAGTACTGAATATGTCCCATTGATTTGAATGAGAAAGAAGGTGCTCGGTTGGGTGGAGGTTGAGGTCGCAAGTGTTTGTATTGTGCAAGAGAGGAAGCGAATTTCAGTGGCATTTCTGTTCATTTCACACTTCTCACACAGGGCTCTTTAATCAAAACACAACATGACTGAGGGATCATTTGCAAAGGCATTATTTATATGAGCAATTGGAATTGTCTCTATTTATAGACTGGTTGCAATCACATCTGACGACTGGGTTTCTTAGTGCATTTATCATTTGAGTGGTGCCAGCAGGAACTCTGCGTTTACATCCCCATGCTGCCATTTTTAATGAATACTTCTTTTTAATGAAATTTCTCAATTTTTCTTCCTGGTGTTGGTTTCATGACTGCAAAGTTAGACCTACCACCGTCCTTCCTTCCTAAGGTAAAATCAGCGCACTTTAATGACTGGGTTATGAAATTGCACATCGATGCAGTGGGTAGAGCATACGTAAGTGACTTAACGGAAGGGAATAATGTAACTCTGAGCTGGCTGGATTAATAGAAGCAATTTGTTACTAGCCACCAGGGATGAGCATGTACACTTCTTCTAACAACCAAATGCTTAGCATCATAACTTTTGGAGGGTTTTAACCCACGTTTTTATTTTGTGTTCTGCACAAAGTGAACTGGGAGTGGCATGACTTCATGTTGTCCTCTTATTTCTGGGGCGGATTGTGTCCAATGAAGACTATTCTGTTCTCCAGTTGAATCATTGATTAGTTGGTACAGACACAGACATGTATTGGGAACTGTCTGCTGTATCTCTTTACCTTCTAACAGAGATACTAGGGGGGACAGATGTACCAGCATGAGGGAGCAAAGTCTCTTATCTCTGGTATATCTGCCATTCTCTGTGTCCCACAGGCTACCCGTGCTCTCTGTACAGTGCTTTTATGTGTTGTCTCTAATTCTTACAGAGCCACATAGTCATTACTTGGCTTCACCTTTATGGGTGTATTATGTTAAAAACATTTAACTTCATGAGAGCCTAAAAATATGCTGTGGGCCTTCTGCTGTGCCCACTGAAACCTGTGGTAATGTTTATACTTTTTTTTAAATGAAGGTTTGATTGATTTTTAAAAGTTTTTTAATTTTCAAAGGTGAGTGTATTTTGCTTAGAAGTTATGAATGGATTTATATGGTGAGGAAGATCTTAAAATTTCATTACTAGCTCGCTGAATTTTTTTTATCTTCCCTCTTACACTGTGCCTTTTCTTAGATTTTCAGTGGTGACAGCATAATAGCAAACGCTTTATTTTGAACTGTTCTTGAAAAAGAATAAAAGAAAATGCGAAAAGCCTGTTTCTTACAAGGTGTAAGTGTTTCAGTAGGAATTCATGTCTCTATTAGAGAGTTTTGTTATCATCAATAAATTATTGTGTTTTTCTGTGAATGATACTCTACATGAATATTGACAGTGTCATCACTACATCCTCCTCCTTACTGCAGATCACACATTATTTTCCCTTGGCAGTATCTGTAGGGACCTGATACCTGATGCTCCCTCATCCTTGGAAGGAGGAGTGGGTTACAGCGTAAGCTGTAACAAGCTCAGAGATGTGTCAGATCCTTCAGCCACTCTGCAGACATGAACCACTTTCTGCTTAGGCAGATTTTCTTCTGCATGGTGGATCCTGTTTTTTGTTTAAAGCAGTAATGTCTTTATAATTTATGTCTATTGCTGTGAGACTTGAGAGGTTTGAATTCCACCTTTGATCCATATGAGAAGTATTTTTATTGTTTAGAAAGCGATGCATTCCTGATGAATGCTATATTTGCTGTTCTCTTAAATTCAGCAAGGGAAGGGATCAGGTGCATGTGTTGCACAGGAGTAGAGCCATGAAAGCCACCAAGGCCTCACCTGGGTCAGGTGTCTGAGGTTTAAGTGACCCTCTCGGTCACTGCCAGGGGCAAGCACCACTTTGTGCACCTCTGGGACAAAACTGATTGGGATGCCGTTCCTAAGATGACTTCTTAACAAAATGTCTTTTTCCAGACTTGTCATGATTAAGATGAGACCAGTGGAGCCCATGGATCTTCAAGTCTTGTGATATGGATGAAGCTTCTGTGTTGACACTTTGTAGCACTGGCTTACCAAGATGTTAAGCATATATCAGCTTTCAGTTTCAGGCCCCTCTCCTCTACAAGGTGCTGGAGCGTGTCCAGAAAAGGGCAACGGAGCTGGGGAAGTGTCTGGAGCACAAGTCCGATGAGGAGCAGCTGAGGGAGCTGGGGGTGTTCAGCCTGGAGAAAAGGAGGTTCAGAGAGACCTTACCAGTCCCTACAACTGCCTGAAAGGAGGCTGTAGACAGGATACAATCAGCCTCTTCTCTCAGGCAGCTAGCAACAAGGAAAGAGGACATGGCCTCAGGCTGTGCCAGTGGAGGTTTTGGTTGGACATCAGGAGGAATTTCTTCACAGAATGGGTTGTTAAACGCTGGAATGGGCTGCCCAGGGAGGTGGTGGAGTCACCATCCCTGGAAGTGTTCAAGGAAAGACTGAACATGGAACTTGGTCCCATGGTCTAGTTAACAAGGTAGTGACCAGTCAGAGGTTGGACTTGATGATCTCAGAGGTCTTTCCCAACCTAGCTGTTTCTGTGAAAATAGTTTCAAATGAGCTACACAGAAGTTTCTTTACCATGAAACAGTAATGAACTCTGGTGCCCCTAATGTTAGAGGCATTGGGGTACAAACACCAATAGCATGCTCAGAGCTACAGTCAATAGCGTTTTTGTCTATTATGCATTTGGCTGTTTGCAGTTGCTGGAGCTTTTCCATGTTTTGATGATCATTCTCCTGTAAATCCCATTATCCAGACTTTTCAGTTTCTTCATATTATTCATTTCTCTTTGTGCATGTCTAAGATGGAAAATGTTCACCAGACTTGAATGATCTATACACTGGCTTGTGTGTACTGTGCAACTTTGAGAGCTTCAACTAGTTGTAAATAACTTTCCCTTTGCTTTACTGGTTGGCCCACTGAAAGGCCCCTGAGTATAAAAAACCCACACTGATTTATAGGTGTTTATATTAAGTGTAGTACCTCCAAATTCATTTGTCACAATATTCCAAGCCTGGAACTGTTTATTTTCAACACTTGTAGCTTTCAATTTTTATTACTTTTTATTGTTTTCTATGTCTTTATAATTAGAATAGCTTTATTTAGCATACCAGCTAGTGGTACCAGTGGGTACCTCAGCAGCCTGATTCATTCAACTCAGTGTGGTTCATTCAGCTGGAGTATTTTTGTTATCTCCTAGCTGTGCTGTTATCTTGGTAACTTTTACACTGAATGATTATTTAATCATTAAACCTGAAATTTCTAGAAGTCTCGAGGGAACTGTATACAAATTAAATCAAGAAGTTCTTTAGCACTGCTGCTTACACACAGGGCATTTATAAAAGAATACAATTTCCTTGGGGTACCTTCATCTTTCTCTATGGCCTTGATTATTCCCTCTAAGTTTGATCTCTAAAAGAACATTCTGTTACAAATAATTGTTTTGGCTGAAGAGGCTAGATGCCACTCTGTTTTACACTAAGAGTTCATTTATTCTTTGATAATTAACAGAGTTGTTGCTGAAAAGCAGCTGTAGGTGTCTCGTTTCCTGGGAGAAACAGATTGAACTATAAGCCAGAATTCTAGCACCTGGCAAAGTGAGATGTTAACTCTTTGTTTAATTTGTGCTGTAATTCTAGGAGCTTTTGTGAAAAGTGGTTACCTGGGATACAGGATTTCTTAGGATATTGGTTTCAGTAAATTCTTCATTATTTTGCCCTTTCAAATTTAAAGGAATTTTATCTTACAGAAGCAACGTGTGTTATTCTCTTCTCTCATGAAATAAAAATAGAAATAAAAATATTTCCTCCCTTCCATTCAGTAAGAATAATTTCATGTGTATATTGTTTTCCTGAAAGTATGGATCTGTTTTGCATGCACAGCACAGTTTCAAGAGGAAACCAAGTTAGAAGCACAAATTTTTAGTTTTCAAAATGGCCAGTCCACTTTTTCAGAGGTTTTCTGATATGGATTCAGTTGCTGAGAAATTCGCTGTATTTGCACTCATGAACTTTTTCCTGTTGTCTGACAGTTTAATTTTCTGCTGAAATGATGTGAGGTCGTGGTTGTGTAGCAGAATGCAAGAGCTGGTCCCAGTGCAGATCCTGTGTATTAAGGCAAGAGACTAGGAGCTGAGGTTTGTGTAAAACAAGGAACTCTGCAGAAAATGGAGAATACTGTAACAGGCACTGGAATACAGAAGCAAAGTATTTGTGAAGATGTGGTCAGCTTTTTCCAAATAATATGATGCAATTATTAAAAACTTGCTGCAGAAGTCAGGAGGCCGTTCATGCAATTTAGTAATTTCTTCTTTACGTGGAAAGAGCTCAATCTTTCTTGATCAGCTGCAGGTGGAGAAGGATGCTTTTGTGATCACAGTCATTTAGGTATGGAATAGACTGGGAAGTCCAAACCAACTGTCTTGTCAGTCTGATGCTGTCTGAGGTCATATTGTCAAGTGTTCATTAGTGAACTCCTCCTGCATACATAGGTTAGTTTTCATGGGTTCATCTTTTCTTCAAGTGCAGTGTGGTTTTAAGTAGGTACTGAGAAAATGGAGTTAAATGATGGTGACCAGCATAAAAGAGTAAAACACCTTGCAGCATCCTATGTGTGCTGATGACACCTCATCCAGCCATTCTGCATCCTCTTATAGTCGTATAAAACAAGAAGGAGTGAAACAGAACTTTGGAATTCTGCAAGATCCATAGATAGAAGAAGAAGAAGAAATAAAACTGGTTTCACAGTATGCAGGAAAAAGATAGATGTGTTTGTGTGTTTACCCATTTAGTCTTTTGAATACAGTAGTCTTTAGCATTATTCATAATGGTACCAAATGTGTATGTGTGGGAGGGTTGGAGGGTGTTTAGAAAGCTGAAAATAAAAAATGCATTTTTTTTAAGTCATCAGAATGCATTGTCTGCATTTAGCATTGACTAAGGACTTTCTGAGAAATATTAGTTTCAAGTAGTGACAGGTCATTAGCTGAATGAGTGGAGGCTTGGGGTTTTCTTCCTCTTAGAAAAAGATTAGTTCTGAGTGGTAAGTAGTCGCACAGTTATGGACAACTTCTCTTATTAGGGAATGTAAGTGTGGTAATCTGTGTTTTCAGAGTGATTATTGTCCCTGTTCTTGGAATGATAATCTTTGTAGCCCATCTTTTGGCTTGTTATGGTTGTCTGCACCATTACAGATGAAGGTGAGCATGTACTGATTGCTATGTGGGACTTGCTTTTTTACCTTGGTGTGTAGTTACCAGTATTGTTTCATAACTACTTTATATTTTGACTGTGAAAAAGTAAAACAGCATATATATTATTTCATAGTTTTGATTTGTCTTCTAAACTTCCTTTGGCTATTTGAAAAGAATCTTGTCAGCAAAACATCTTGAATTTATTTTTTGGAATTGTTGAGAAAACAGATGTTCAAAATCAACCACTTCAAAACTTGGCAGAAATATTTTCCATAATGTTTTTTGTCTACCTGTCTTCCTGTTATATCTGGAACCTGTTTAGTAAGTTTGGTTTGTCATATTTCTTATAGAGGATTATGTGAGCATGACTTAGCCATTCAACCAAAGCCAACATACCTAAAATCAGCATGCTAAAATTCCAGGACACAAGCTCCGTTAGCTTATTCCCTCATTTCATTTTGCCTAGCAGCCTGGGCCCGGGAGGAATGAGGAGCATCTCATTACAGAGTACTTTGGAATGTAGAATGTAGGGCACTTCTGGAAAATGGGAAGGGTGGTTTTAAGCTTCCTTCCCTTGGTCCCACAGGGTGAAAACCAAAGGTAACTTTGCTATAGCAACCATTCTTTCAAAAGGATGATTCTACCTCCTTTTTAGGTGCCTATTCTCAGCAAGCTATTCTGAATCCCATATGGATGCAGGGTTTTCTGTGAAGCCTGTTTGAGATGGAATTTTGCACTCCCTTAGCTGCCCAGACCAAATCTTCACTGTGTGTGGGATCACAGGCTTTGACACATGCCTCTGAAGAACTCTTGTATTCATGACTTAGACATCATTCCAAAGGTTCATAGGAGTATTTTAGATTTGGAATTATGTGTACCTTCCCCATTTTGCTGGATGTTAGATTGTACTATATACCGTACTACCAAACTGTAATACCTGCTATTGGCAGGTTTTTCACCTTGTCTTGGTTAAATCAGTTTAATCCCCTGGCAGGACATTAAGACAAGCTTGTCAGAGTCAATAGTTTTGGCTTTGTCTCTACTCTCCCTACAGTCACTTTTTACATGAGTCTTTGTCTTGGAGGTCACCTTCTGTTGTCTCCCCTTAATATAATTTTTTTCTGCTTTCGTGAATCTTTTCATATCTTTAAGTGTCCAGTCATCACAGATTATTTTCTTTGTCACTCCTAACCCTTTTTTTCCCCTCGCTACATCCCTCCTATAGCTATCAAGATCTTGTTTTAGTCTTTAAACACTAGCATATAAAATAGCCATAAATATGTGGTTTCATAGAACAACCACCACCTTTTTGTTTCATTAGTCTTTGTAACTCTTTGCAGGTCTTTAACACAGATTTTCTCATGTATTTTCACTCCTGTCTTCCAGCTGCTGTTACACAGCAGGTTCTTTTCCCTTCTTAAATATGTTATCCAAGAGGTGCTACCATTGTCCCAGACAGTTTTTGTTTTTGACCCTCTTTAAGTGGGTTAACAAAATAGGCAAAGATTAGGTTGCATTGTTCAGAAGGTGTTTTTTTAACAGCTGCAGTTTATATTTACTCACATTCTGTGTAAGAGATGACATTTCTAGTGGGAAAATAATTTAGTCTCTCTGACATCATCCTAATGCTGACTTTTCAATAAGAAAAAATATATGTGATTGATGTACTATGTGATCACATCACTGTATGATTTGATATAAAGTACTAAATATGGCAGGAAGAACTGGGTACAGTTCTGTTTCTATTATGTAGTATTAGCAAATATAAAATTGAAATGTATGCGAAGACCTCTGTGTCTGCTCAGACTTTGTCAGATATTTATGCATATTTTATATATATCCCAAATAACACACTGTAGCACTGTGAACTGCTGGACTTGTATGAGAAAGGGAACAGAAGGTTACACAAGTCAACACCAGAGTACAGTATGTTGCTATATGCTGTGCTACTCTTTATGCTGTACTGGAAAAGCTTATAGAATAAGTACTGTAGTACATGGTATATATTGTCAAACTCTTCTAGTGGAAATACATCCTACTTTTGTGATGACTTTATTGTTTAATAACTACCTGCAATGTTCTGGACACTGTAATGTGTGTTTGTGCTGGTTTTCACTAGCCAGACAGATGAAATCAAGCATTTCCTGAGACACCAAGCAAAACTGTCTACTACCATGAGCCAGAAGCCTGGCTGGGGTTGTTGTTGTTTTTTTTTTAGCTCCATCTTGATAAATTGCACAATTACTGAAAGAACTGAAATAGGACTAGAAAGAGGACTGAGTACTGTGGAAGTCCTTAGGGAAATTCAGTTAAAGCTCCCTTCTGGTGCCCTATTTAAAAATAGGGAAGTCTTTCAGCTCCTCATGCTGAAGTTTGAATAGATAGTTTCTGTGAAGGGGCCTGCTTAGTGATTCAAACCCCTATGATTTCAGGGAGTAGTGTGCATCTTTGACCCAGCAATGAGTGTGCTAGCTGTGATCCAGAGTGCTTTGAAACAGAGGAAGCTGCTAGGGTCTAACACATCACAATTATCACTTTTACATACTAGATAATATTAAGGCACTTGTGCAAAGGTGTCCACACATGAATAACTCAACTGGGATAAAGTTATCCAAAAATGTCTCTTGGGGGGCTCTCATGTTTCTTCAAATGTGCTTTCATAGTGATCAGTAGAATCTTGATGAAACTTCTGCTTCGTTGCAAGGATTTTTGAAATATGAATAAACTCCATGTGGACTTTTGAAGAGAATCCTTGCGAGGTTTTATGACTCACTATAGGCATGGACCTCATTCAAGATGCTACATGTTTTATTAGATACTTCATGTTTTTTAGAAATGCTTGAGGAAATAGCTTGTGAAATAGCACATTAGAAATAGCACTGGTAGCAGATGGCCAAGACAAAATGCTGTAGAAAAGTTGATTGTGTGACTCTGATTTCTTGCAAGCATGTAGTGCAGGGTGAGCAAGGTCTTCCTTGCTCTGGCAAAATGAAGGTTTTGCCACTGAGCTGTGTAGCTGAGCACAACCCTGGTATTTGGTAGGTGCTCATGACTATGAAGGCAGTGTTTGGAGAATTGCAGTCTGAGCACTGACAGCAAGAGTAGGTAACTGTCCTTCCCGAGCAGCTGATCCTGAAACAGACTGTATTGGCAGTGCTCCCAAGACTCTGATTCAGTCAGTTCCTGCCTAATGAACTGAAGACCACCTTCCTGATAATTAAGAAGAAACAAGCTGCCTGGATTTTATCCAGCTTTGGATTTTTAAGCTAACGTTCTGAACACTTAGTTATTTGTGTTAGGTAGTCGACTGCTCAAAAGTTGTTATCTCCTAAGTCAGGTGGATTGGAGGGGAAATTTCTTTAATTTTGGTTTGTTGCCTATGAGGAAGTCCCTACAATATGCACGTCCCTCTGATTGCCAGACCATTTTTTCTGAGTATACATACTTTTATTCCAGCTTGGATAGCATCTCTAAGGTAAATATTCTATGTCTAAAAGAGTAATAACACAGAATTGCAAGGTTTCAAGCATTCTGTGTATTCACCTAATTATGCCTAAATAAAGTTTCAGTTTAGTGACCCCCTCAAGAGTAGGCACTTCACAGACTTTTGACAGTATCATGGGAAGTGATAGCCCCAGTGATCATGCTTTGTTCCAAATTAGCTCATATTTAAAGTAATCTTAACGTCTTGAAATAGTTCCAGGGTTTGGAACAAATTGTGGGTCTCAGCAGCAGAGCCAGTTGGTATTGCCTTATATCATGCATGGAAATCAGATAAATTTTATCTATCTCATCTCATTTTATGCTCAGATGAGAGAGTTGAACAACTTTTCTCTGCCCTGTTCTTCAGTCTTATGTTTACTTACAGCTCTTCAGTTGCATCTTCCATGTGGAAGATCTTTCCAGTCAAAACCAGGAAGACAGAAATAATATGGTACTTGATAGTTGTAAGCTATCAGAGACCATGACCAGTTATTTCTCACTGCTACCACCCTCCAAGGATTGCTTTTGTTTAAATAAAAACTACTTACGGAATTGGAGTTTTGGAGTGCAGGGCTGTCTTGCTAGTTCTTTCTGTAGTGGAAGGAACTGGTGAGATGTCACAAAATAGGTTTCCATGTTAGAAACTTTGGAGGTCCAGTAGTATTTGTCTAATCTAGTTTGGAACTACCACCTGCTCTGCAAGGAGTCTCTGTGTACCATATTTCTCATTCAAGAGAAGTAAATCCTGACAAAACAGGAAAAATCTCACACTGTCATTAAGTCACCTTAGCAATTTTCATACAGTTAAACCAGGGAAGTGACGTTTTTGCTGTATGAGGGAATGGGCATAGCTGCCATAGATCGGGATGTTTATAGGCATGTATGACATGCTGGTGTAGCTACAGCAGCTAGAAATGGTCTGTTTTCATGCTCCAGCCTGATAGTCATGCTGGCCAAACTTTAGTCTTGATTTGAATGGGATGAAAAAATGTTTTCACAGCTCTTCTTCTCTCGAAAAATTCTTTCTAATACAATTTATGACTTGGGGGTTCTGTAGTTTCAAAAGAGTGCACACATATTGATTGGTTTTCCTGCCATGTTTTGAGTAAAATACATCATTCAATGATTATATATGAATTTTCATCGATTTCTTTATTGATAGCTTAATTTTCTGATGCATCAAGGGAATGAGAGAGCATGACTAACATGTTTTGTGATCTTACAATGCCAACTGTATGTTAATTTTCATTTTAGAATTCATCCATGGCTGAAGTGACTGTATTGCTGATTTTGAATATAAAGCATATTTACTAGGTGAAAAGCAGAAAATTGATTTTACTTGGAGTGATGAATTAGAAATTATCAAAGCTTACCTCTGTCTTGCTGACAAAGCAATCCATCTAGAGTAGTGTGCAGATTTCAGTGCATGTGTATTTTCATAATACACTGTCTTTTGACAGTTCATTTTTCCTACAAATACTTTGTGTTGATGTATTTGGGTTTGCTCGTGTTTGTGTCCATCTTGGGGAACTATATGTGAAACATAACCCTCAGATGGAAAAACTGAAACAAAAAATAGTTTCACTTAGTTGAGCTTAGCAACTAGTGGAGAAATATGTATGGTGTTTGTACCACTATTTTTTAATGCTGTAATCATGTATGGGATGAAATAGGTCCCCAAGAACAGTATTAGGACTGCTTTTTGAACAACGTGAGCATTGCACTCAGCAGTGGCACAGAGCAAAACATGGCAGGGCATCTGAGCATGGTAAAGTCAGCATGCACTGAGTACTGTTGGGATGTGGAATGAACTAGAGAGGTAAAAAAATAAAATACTGAACACTATGAGTATTGCAGCCACCAGCAGTGCAGTCATTCAGAATAATTAATGTCTGTGGTGCCAGTCAAGCCTTAGGCAAAAGAGATGGGGACCACAGAGTGTCTTCTTGGAATACATGAAATGAATACAGGAGGTGTGCTATTGCATGAGCAGCCTGTCATCGTCATCAGATGATGAATTTCTTTGTTTTCCAGGAAATACATACTAAATGGAGAAGTGGGGAAAACCAGGCTTGCAGCTTTTTATAACTACTAGGACTCATCTCAAAAGGGATTGGATTTGCCTCAATGAATAAACCACATTTTTAATTAATCTCATCTTAGTCTGGGCATATAATATAGGTCAGAAGAATCACTTTGTAAAAGGGCTGGTTTCTCTCCATTGACTGTAATCGGAATCCAGATGACTTGTGCAGGTTATGGATGTCTGTGTAAAAGGCATCTCAGTTTTAGATGGTGGGATTCTCATGTGGCAAAATCCAGTGTTCATGTCATAAAATTGAGTGAACCACAGTAATGTCAGAAACGGTATTTTAAGAACCAAAACAAAATGTATCAAGTTTTTCCATGAGACATCTAGTGGTATGCACTTAGAAATGAATGTGTTACTGAAATAAGCAATAAATGAAAGGAATTTCCATATTTAAAACAGCAGATTCACAGCATTGGTATTGTCTTTCTGACCCAAATGAAGGCAAAATAAGTACAGATTTGCAACCAGAAGAGTAAGTTTCTCATCACAGATGATAAGAGTAAGTCCTCTTAGAATTTGGGCCTATGGGCACTAGCCAGGAGAAACGGCAGTTCTTAAACATATTGTCCATAACCAGTGATAAAGAAGAAATATATAATGAAGGAACCTGCTGATAGTAGCTACTGAGACTGACTGAAATGAGTTTCTAGCAGAGAAGAGTGATGTTAGAGCAGAGAAACAAGATGACTGAGAATAAATACCTCAGGAATATACTCTCTTTCTGGACTGGTCCTCCTACATGAAAGGGACTGATAAGGTGATTCAGGATGGGCATGAACGAGAATAAATTCAGTTTCTTTTGTGTGTTCTGGAAGACTGTTGTTCAGCCAGGCTCTCTGAGACCTGTCTGTTCTGGCCTAACAGTATCAAAGCTGTTAAATTTAATTCTTGATTTGTTTTAACTCTTTTCACTTAGAGGTAAGGACAGGATGTACCTGTAGGTCAGGTTGAGACACGTTCTTCATACACCCAGCAGCACACTGTGCTGTAACACAGGTTGTTGGCTCCTGTGTACACATACTTGCACTGGGGCACAGCTGAAACAACACAGAGATTTACATTATGAGGGGTTATATGGTGCTTATTTGGCATGTTATTATTGTTGCTATTTAAATAAAATCCCCCGAAGTTTATTTCTGACAAGATTATAGTAACTGTAGTACCATTAAACAGTCAGTAGGAACATTTTGTTTATGTAGAGGCAAAATATTATAGTTCAAGAGATTGCAGACTTCCTTTTGTGGGCATTTGTAATTGTCTGGGACCAAATCCAGTTTCCAATAAACTGGATAGGAATCTCAGTCAGTTCCAGAGGGACTTGTGTCAAATTTCATTAAGTTTTTGAAGATGCCAAGTTTTATAAAATCGACGTTTTAGTTATGCGCCTGATAGAGTGGGGACCAAGACTTCCTTTGGGACTCTGCTTAATATGTGCAATGATATGCTTTACCATGAAATCTTTTCAATTGGATGTGGTAGTGAGGAGATTGATGGGTCTACCTGGTCCCTGGTCACTAGTTCATAAGTTGTTTGTATAATAACAGAGGAAGTATGGAGAATAAACCAGAGGACACCAAATCTTAATCCATGGGCAACACTGTGACTGAACTGGCATAGCACAGACCTGGTGAGAGGACAGGGAGGAGGAAGAGGCTGTTGTATATTTTGATTCCAATATCTGTGCTGTGATCCAGCTGTTCAGGGAGTTGGATATACAGATTCTCTATGAGTAACAATAATAGGAAAAAGCTCATGGGCTCCATTGTTATGCAGGCATTGCACAGACCACCAAACAGATCAGGTAGGTGGGGATTTTTATTGTCAGGGTAGAGGTGATGGTGAGAATGAGGGATTTTAATAAATCAGTCACCTGCTGGAAGCCAGTGAAGGAGACTACCAACATGCTTTGCAATGCACTTACAACCAAATTTTGAGACAGTGGGAAAAGAATTCTAAAGGGAAGCTATATTTGATACCAGCTTAAGGGAGAAACTGTTAAAGAATAGGGAGAGAAAAGGCAGGTTGGGTGAGAATTACCCTGCAATGACAGGACTCACAGATTTCAGGAAAGGAAAGAGGTAAAAGAATTAGAACAACAGGTTTCAAGGGGATATGAGAGGACTGTGGGCATAACCTCTTCAGAAAGGAGTCTGGAGAAAAGAAGTTAAAGAATTGTTTGTTCCCCAAAGAAAAATTACAGATAAAGAGAAAAAAATGCAAATTGAGACAGCATAGAAGGAAAAAATGCATAGTAAAATAAATCTGTCTAAAATATAAGCAGCTCATTTATGTCAAGCACAAGAAAGAACCATGTACAAAATTAAAACTAGTTTGGATTATTCAGAGCAAATACAAAAGAATAGCAAAAGATGTAGAGAAAAAAATCCCAAAACACATCAAAGAAGCCAAGACCAAAAAATGTGTACAAGAAAAGATTGTGTACAATAAGTGTACATGAGGAGTAACAGAAATTGTTCTGGAAGTATATTTTTGGTAAGAGCATGTTCCAGGAAAGTGCTGCTCTACTGCTTAACAGAAGCACATTGGTCTTCACTGGTGTTATTTTGAGTATATGGAAAACAGCCTAGAACAGAGAAAGGACAAATCATGCAGTACTTAGTGTGTTAGGTGTTCCCAGGTTAGCTGTGCCTCAGATTTGCTATACTTGGAAACTGGAAGAATTTTCTAAATTAGTCTCAGCCCTGTTAGCAGTTACCATTGAGAATCTGAAGAAGAAAAATGAGTGTGAAAAAAAATCCAGAAAAATAGAAAAACACATCCTTAAAAGGAGGGGGAAGCTATGGATGGAAGAGTCCTGTCACAGATTTGCAGATCATTTTTGTTCCTAGAAAAATTACAGAAAAATATTCATTTTGTAAATACCTGGAGGAAAGTAACAAACAGCAATCAGCATGGATTTGTTGGAACTATCTAATACCCTGTAACAAGAGATTAAAACTTGTGGATAAAAGAAAAGGAGCAGATGCCCTACATTTTCATTTTAAGAAACTTCTGAATGCTGTCTTACAAGACTCCCCTATAAACAAGCTAGGGAACATCAAGCAGTGTTTATATGCAAGTTGCATGGGATATAGTTGCAGAACTGGTTGGATAAGGTAAACCCCAAGCAACTACTGCTGTTTAACTTGTGTATTCCACAAGAGTTTATTTTAGACACTAATCTGTTTTTTCAGCAATAATCTGGATTATGTTTTAGAGAATATGCTTCTTAAATTTGCAGTTGTCACAAAGTTGAGAATGAATTGGAAGGATGCCAGAGAACTGGATTAGAATTGAAAATTATCTTGAAATGGCTTTGAAAATAAAGATATTTAGCAGGTGTAAGTGTATGGTACTGTACTTGGGCAGAATAGCCATATACAGGCACAGGACAGATGGTTAAGCAGTGGGTTTTGAAAATGATATATGTCATAAATATTACATGAATAAACATAGTCAAGCTGTTGTAAAGAAGGCATGGATAGATGTATGAAAAAGACATATAGCCTGTAAAATATATGGAGTAATTAATCTGATATATTCAGTACTCTGCTCAGTTCAAATACTGGGATCAGTTTTGAGCATGACATTTCAATAAAAATATAGCTAATTAGAGGGAGTTTAGGGAATGGCAATAAAGATAGTTAGCTGAAAAACATGACTTGTAAGGAAAAAAAAATGAAGAACCAAAATTACTTAGCTTCGAAAGTAAAGGGTAGGTAGGAGCGAAAAGTTTTCAAGTATGCAAAAAAACCCCAGCAAAACAGCTTGAGACAACCAACCAACCAATCAAAGAAACACACCCTAAACCACCTTGAACCTACACAGATGAAGGGAATTATCCAATATCTGCATCCTGTATGGATAGCTTAAATTCTAAGAGAAAGAATTAATTTAGACATCAGAAAAAGATGACAGTAAGGTAAGATACTTAGAACAAGTAAGGTGAGAATTTGGGAAGTGTATTAGCAGTCTTTCAAAATAGGGAAAACATATCCAAAAATGATACAAGTGTAGCCTTGTTTTGTCTGCAGTTTGGAGTTGACCTGCTCTGGACCCTCTAAGCAGTGTCTTCTCGATTGAGTGTGTGACATTACTGTGTACTATTGCTGTGCCACACAATGAGTTTTCTGTTCTGTAAATCTTGTGAAACACTACTGTAATTTGAATTAAGATTATCCTTTTTCTTTTATTTCAGTGTGTGCAGAAGCTTACAATCCTGATGAGGAGGAGGACGACGCAGAATCCAGGGTACTTCATGCTTAGAGTCAAATACTTTTTCAATTCTCAGGCATTAAATTTAGGAGGAAAAATGTAACCAGCTTTACCATTCCTTTCCAAAAACATCCTTATTATAATATACTTTAGTAATCTCTTGGGGTTTTGTGTTAAAGAAACATTTAAAAATTCTCTGTAATAGTCACCCATGCAGGATTTGATGTATTATTCTTAATTACCAAACCTGTGGTACATGGTTAAGAAAACATTTTTGTGCAATTATATTTACCCAGAGAGCACCTGCTTCTAAAAACCCTTACTTGATGTCCTCATAATCTTGCAGTAGTTTCCTTTTTCATAAGGCAGAAAAAAGGTAAACTACAAAATTGCTAAGATTTTTCAATGTACAATGCAATAAATAATGAACTGTATTTATTTCTCTTATTTATGTCACCCTTTTAAAGACATTCACTTAGCTTTTAAGATGAAATAGCATGACTTTCAAGAGAAATTTAATTGTTTATTCTCTGTAATTTTATGGCTTGTAACACTGTCCAAAAGGTTACCCTATGGTATTACAGCTATACATAGCATATCTTTTGAAGCATATGAGTTGAACAACTTGATTGATACTCAGACGAACCAGATACTGGTAATTTAGTAAATCGCTGGCTCACTCAGATAGTGTCAAGTCTGTTGTTTACTCTGTGAAATTTCTGATACAAATTTAACACAGATACTATTTACCAAAATATTCTTTAGGAAGTAGTGATGGCAAATGGCTGAATGTAACAGTGGTGCCTTTTATAAAACATGCATGTCCCAAACATGATTAGAGAATAGTAATGTTTATGTAGCAATAGTGTAGATAAAGGTGTCCAGAATGGCTTGCAGAAATGAAATGGATTCTACAGGTGTAAAGATCTTGTGATCTTAAATATAGCAGTGTTCCATTTGCTAATGCTATGGTGATACCATTTTATCACTGAGTGTTTATTCAAATCCTGAAGGTTTTGAAATGAAAGAGTTATGAATCATGGCCAAAATATTGTGTAAAATGCTTAGTTGAATTAACTCAGTCCTTCAGCTGGTGCTACTATATGATAATCACTCTAAGAGCTTTTGTATTATATCCCTCAGATTATTCACCCCAAAACAGATGATCAAAGAAACAGACTGCAAGAGGCGTGCAAGGACATCCTTCTTTTTAAGAACCTAGACCCGGTAAGAAATTCTTGGTAATGAGCAGCGTTTGCCAGTGCTGCTAAGAATTATTTCTCTTGAACTTTTGAGCAGAAGTTTACAGATTTGACTTTTGTAACCTCTTATGTATGCTTTCTTGACCATTTAATAAATTCCAGAAATGCCATTTTTTTAAACTGATACATCATGTATAGAGTCTTTTGTTTACCACCATAAGTGGTAATATTGAAACACATTAATATGAATCTGTACATTAATAAAATGGATACATGAATAATATTAATTCTTGTATTTTCTTATTTAAATCTTCCTGTACACTGATGTCTATAAACACATCAGTTAACTGGAATGTTTAAGTTTTTTCTATTAGTTACTTTTTAGCATCCAAAAGGTGCTGAGTGCTCCATCAAAAGAGAAAATTACCCCCAAAGCCTTCAGTTTAGCTATAGATGTAGCTGAACAAGTGAATTATGAAATAGAGGGAAAAAGAAAGGTATTAATGATGTGTTTACATTATTATTTCACTTAATGCAGATAGCATAAAAAAGCTTCAGGTAATTTTCTTCCATGCAAATAATTTCCTTCTGTTTAGTATAAAAACAACGATGAGCTTTTAAGAAAGCTTAAGTGCACTGAATGAATGATCTGGATCAGACAAAGGTGATAACGCTACCAAAAAAGCACACAGAATTGTTTAAGGGGAAAGGTGAGTGTATCAATCAGAACATGCATACTGAGGTTGGGATGACTCACAGCATCCCAAATGCTTTCTCAAGAGAATTGATTCAGTGCTGTCAAGGGAGGGAGCATGAGGGAAAGAGAAACAATTATGTAGATTTTGAAGTATAAGAACAGAAAGTTTAAAATTTGATTCAAGAGGGAGCTAATGGAAGGACCAGCCTGCAGCTCTGTTTGGAAGTCAGGTGCTATTACAGAGAATGCACATTAATTTGTGCTGCAGGTTTCCAGCTCTTGCTTATGTCTGGCACAAAGACTGAGTCCTGACCCTGGGTACTTGTTCCCAGAGAAGCCCTGAGGAGCAGTGAGCCACAAAGCCCCAGCTTAGCAGAAACCTGGAGTTATTGTTATGGAAGGGCATCAAAAGTCTCAACGTGGGTGCTAATGTATGTGCATTCTTGGGACAGTAGGGGTCCTGACACAGGTTTCCTAACTCCCTCATGCTGTATGTTTAATGGGTAGTTAATCAGCTGTTCCACTGTACTTGTTCAAGCTAAAGCCATGCAAACCTTTACCCTTCTGCTCCTGAGTTATTTTTCTAAATAGCTTCAGGGAATCAAAATCACTTGTGGGCGTCTGCTCTGGATGTGAAATTGTTTTATTATATATTTTCCTTATTGTTGCTGTGCCCTGGCTTCCACTTGGCTGGACCATCATTACCTTACCCTGCCAATGGCATTTTGGCAGACCCCTCTTAATTAAGCTCTGAATCTTTCTCTTATGAGCCCTGCAATTGATGGATTATTGTGTACTCCTAGAACCTGCTGTGATATTAATAGTGCTTACAGTGTCAGTCCTCTGGATGGGATCTGCTTTGCCTTACAGTCAGAGCTAGATAGTCTGTCTAAATACTCATCAGCCACTTGGTCTGCAGGATAGGGGTCTGTTGGCATCCTATCAGCTGTATTGTACTGTTGTGTAGACATAGAGCATTAAACTGTTACAGTGTGGGCACTTGATGGACTTTTTCCAAGGATAAATTCTTCAAAGGAATACTGAGGGTTTACTTCCTCTCTTTGTGCTGCTCTTCTCAGGACTGTGCTTGCTGTCTCGATACTGATGTTTTGAAGTATTTTTTTCAATTCTTCTTCTGAATCAGTTACTTGTAATTGCTAACAGTTCCCACAGTCTGTTCCAGGTGGTTAGCAGAAGACTTCTCAGCAGAGCTCTCCCTTTGTGGAGGTTTGCAGTCCAAAGTCTCAAAATGGGCTCTGGGGATCTCCCAAGTCTTGTTCACCCTCCCTTTGCTCAGATTGTTCAGTGGATTAAGAACACTTCCTCCTGCTTGAAATCCTTTACAGGCAGCATCCTGGAAAGTTGAATAAGATAATTTTTGTAAAGGAGTTTTTCATTACAATAATTTTATTCATAAAAGACACTGGAAAACTACTGAGCTCTGAAGAGAGCAAAGATATTAAAATGTAGCCTTCTTAAGTCTGGCTTGTTCCTTCTGTGGAGCCAGGATCTATAGTCCCTAGGGGCTTCTCCCACTCCTCCTTCTTGTTCTGCTTCTGAGCAGCAACTCAAGGGCTCTGCCACTGTAGTTGCAGTAATTAAATGTTCCTGTGCCAGCTCTCTTCCTCACCTCTGCCTCTACATGAGAGCTGCTGCAGTTTACAGAGTGCTGTATTAGCAAAAACATTATTCACCTTGAAGAGAGATAATATCTTCTGCTGCTAAAGCTCAAGTCTCTGGAACAAAAGTCAAGCTTTGTATTGATAGCATATGCCACTCCCACTGCTGTGTTTTTTGGTTGGGTTTCTTCTTGTACTGAACTTCAGCTTCTTTCTGCTGTAGTTCTGTGTGTGAAAGTCACCATTTCAAAGGTCAGTTAGAGGGGAACAGATGATGTAAAGGGCTTAATGGCTTTTCCCCGATGGCCTTTTAGCAGGGTGTCAAACACCATTTTCAAATACAGGAAAACATGTCTTACAGTGTGATCAGAATTAAATTCAGTAGATGATGCTCAGTGAAGTACACCTTTTCTTAACACTTTATCCCACCCTCACACACTGTATTTTAATTTGAATGGAAGGATAAGATAAGGCTATCATTAAAGCCAAAGGAGAAGTTGCAGTAGCTGGGAGTGACTTACAGTTCTCTGCTCAGCATGTTAATTAAGTCCATTTGAAAAGACAAGAGCCATCACATAAAATTAAAACCCAGCAGAACCATTTGAATATTAGGCTGAGAGAGGAGAAAAAGATAACCTTCAGACTTTGAGACAACTTAGGACTTGCTATACACACACAACACTGTCTTGAGCCGTCATTTAACTGTAGTAGTATTTGAATATCAGGTAAACTTGCACATATATATTTATAAATATCAATATTTCACATATTGTCTGTGATTAAAAATATAATAGTGTAAAGGAACACCAGTTCTCATACATTTCCCTGGGCAACATTCTTATGTTTTAAAGGCCAACTCTTATAAATTTCCTGAAGTCTGTGAAGTTACTTGAATTTTATGGAAACTTTCTTTAACTTTGTAGATTGATGAGGATGTGACCTGTCAGTGAATGTGAGTTCAGCAACGTATTCCTTAGGTAACTCCCTTAAATGCAAAATACTTTTAAAGAATTGACATGTTAGCAATATTTTTGCCTTTCTGGATGCTTAATCATTTGCCATCTAGTTGCTGTCACTCAATATCAGTTTTACCTAGCACATCACAGTTTTGAAAAAATTACTTCAAGAGAAGAATATGAATTGAAACATGCATGTGCAACAAGATGAATGAAAGAGGTTTTGCAGAGGTGCTTGGTTATTTTTAGAGGACCAGGTCAGGACAGAATCAGGAGACAAATCTATTCAGATGTTTGTTTTCTTCTCCCCATGCTATATTAGGTTAACTCATTCCTCTTCTAAAGCATCTCTTCCTGTTCTTCTTCCCAGGAAAACGTCTTTCTCTTAGAATACTGTTTATTGTCCTTCTCGGTTGCCTGCCTCCCCATTGCCAGAAGCCATAATAAAACTTTTTTGCTTCCAGGATTGTCATGGTGTGCCAGGCTAGTTACTCTACCTGCATGCACAAAGACTGTTACCAGACCCTCTCCTTCGTGCTCCAGGAGCTGGAGGTTACTACAGAGGGCTCTGAAGCTGTCTGCTTTCCCTTCCACTTTCACTTTGTGTAAGCCAGCAAGGAGAAAACCAAGATGATGACCAAATGTTTTCAGCCCTTACAGAGGATAAGCCTGAAGTTGCTATCACTGAAATTTCTCTCTGTTCAGCCTAACGGTTTTACAATCACCAGGAAGAATAGCAGCAGCAGCTCATCTAGTGGCACATGAAGCCTTCTACACTTCCTTTTCACAATGCAATTCAGAGTTGTTCTTTTGGTTTTGTCTCTTAAGAGGAAAATTTTCTGGGGTGATTAACAACAGGCTATTTGGTTTGGCAGCTACGGCCCATAGGGCAGCAGTTAAAAAGCCTGATGAACCTTTAATCAGAGCAAGAGGTTGGCTCAAGGGACTGGTACCATCAAAGCTGAGCCGTGCCTTTGCACTTAAAGTCTGAATCCTTTCTTTGGCAAAAATTCACAAGTAGTGTTACATCATCTATTCTCTTTCAGAGAAGCTGAATATTGGAGAGCTTTGCCCCGCTAATGCTTGTACAGAATACATAAAATAGGTCTTGACCTTTTTCTAAAAAGTAATAAATTATACATATTGTTCATAAATATGCAAGAGCAATTTCTGGCCATATTGCCACTCATGTACCTGGAGAATTAGTATAAGAGAGCACAAATATTGATTAATCAATTAGAATTGATTAACTTGAAGGAAGATGAAAGAGAGCATAATGTAACTGTTTTATGAACAGTGGAATCTTATACTTAAGGCCAAATCATTCCTTGAAACTAACTGAAGATTCTCATGATGCTTTTAGGTTCTTAAGAATTTTGGTGAAGAATTAGAACTATTGATTTTAGAGCAATTAATGGGAATATACCCCCCAACCCCACCCCCCATACATACATACATATATATATATACACACACACAAATGCATAATAATATATACACACATATATACATATATAAAATGTATGTATTATATATATATATATATATATGTATGTATTATATATATATATATAATACTGAACCCAGAATGCCTGAACATATTAATACTCTGCTCTCTTAGATGACACAGAGGTGATGACATTGAGGTGCCCTTCCAGAAAAAGGGCAGTGGAGCTGGGGAAGGGTCTGGAGCACAAGTCTGATGAGGAGCAGCTGAGGGACCTGGGGATGTTTAGCCTGGAGAAAAGCAGTCTGAGGGGAGACCTTATTGGTCTCTGCAACTGCTTGAAAGGAGGCTGTGGCCAGGTGGGGGTTAGTGTCTTTTCCTAGGTAACAGGACCAGAGGAAATGGTCTCAAATTGACCCAGGGGAGGTTTAGATTGGATATTAGGAAAAATTTCTTCACTGAAAGAGTTGTCAAGCATTGGAAGAGACTGCTCAGGAAAATGTTTTGGTCACCATCCCTGGAGGTATTTAAAAGATGTGTAGTTGTGGCGCTTGGGGTAGTTACAAAGTATGAAATGTGTTACTGAGCCTGTCTGATGGGCATATGCACGATATTCCAGAGGCAGAGTACTAATTTAGCATGTAACTGTGTGGAAGACAGTTAAGGTGTATTCTCAAGGAAAATACTATTGCTTGAAAATATTGATTGTACATTGAAATACAAATTAGATTCTTTGAGAGTGAAGAAATAAATACCTTTTCATTAGTTTAAAAGTGGATATTACACAAGGGAATTAAATATTTTGAATTGGATCAATATTGCTGCTAACATTTTTATCAGAGTTCCGCTGGAGTATATGTGCATGGTTTTGTTTTGAAAAACAAATGCGGAGAGGTGTAGACATGAATTCTGTAATTTATCTTCCTCTACAAGTTTCTGAGTTGATAATTTAAGAAGTCCTTTACTTCCCATGGTTTTCTTGCTTGTGTTTTGCTAACATTTGCTACCTCTCCCCCCCTCCCCATCCCCAGTCCCCTTCCTTTTCTGGTATTGTCTGCTTCATTGACTTCTTAATACCATGTTGAATATTAATTTGTTGATATTTTAAATTACACAAAGTGAGGAAAAGGTGGCCAGCAGGATGCCATTTTAACTGGGGCTCATTTTATGAACTCAGGGACAATAGAAGAACTGTCGATTCACTTTGTTCACATGATAATCTTACAGCTGTGTCTCAGAATGTTTTTACATATGAGACAAGCAAGTCTTGTTGCTACTATTTTGCTAAAGTGCAAGGAAGTCTTCTGCCCACTGGATTGTGCAGGCTGTCTTGGATCTAAAAAGGAAATTAACTGAGGTTTCCTGTCTACCAGGGAGCACTCCAGCAGCACGTTCATTCTTTTGTGGGATTCCCAAGCATATATAATCCCAACATACCATCCATTACTTTAGAGATTTAATGCACACAGCTTGATAGCTGGATTTTACCAGCTCCTGTCAAATGCCAGATTAGGATTGGCTCAGTTTGCTGTTAGATGCCACATCATTTTAATTGTAAAAATGTAGCTATGCCTTCTGTCCTCTGAATACCTTTTCTAAAAGTCAGGAAAGAAAATTTTCAGAAGTTACTTTCTGCATTTGTCATTGTCATGACTGCCAGTGATGATCACGCCCTACTTTCCATTTTATCTACAGTGCCTTGATTGATTCAGGTAGTACTTTGTCAAACAACAAACATTTATATCAGCAGTTTAAACATCGATGCTTCTTGGAAACCCCAGTGTTTGAGTTTAGTATGGAGAACTTTATCCTTTTTCCTTTTACAAAACAGCTCACAGTAAATTTATAAACTGATATTAAGAAGACACGTACCTGGCACAGCAGTAGCAAAGCACTTGGTAGTTTGGCAGTTAAAAGAGCCTTTGGCATTTGGGAAGGACATGCCATGGTCTACCAGCTCTCTTGAATAAAAGCTGTCTTGCAAGGACATACAACTGACTGGATTTTTAATCTGGGTGAGATGTGTACTAAATATAATCTCAATTATACTTAACATCTATTATCTAATTGTTGACAAGGAATTGTGTTGAGCTGGGATTGCCATGTTTGTTTTGTTGACTTGAGAGAAATTGACGTTAACATACTATTTTCAAACACAGCAACATGCATCTGGAGGACAGTACTTTGTGATACAAAGTCTATGAGAGGAGAGTTGTGAGTGTTTAGTTGTAGCTTTTCACTTGACCTGGCAAGAGGGATGGAATCACACACTGTGTCAGGGGAATGTCCTTGGTAAACCATTTATCATTCCTGTCTGGGGCTTTTTTCTTCTAAATCCCATCCTGCCTTTTGTAAGCAATTGTAAATGTGTACAAAATTCTGTGCATTTCCAATATGGAATGGCAATGCAACAGGCTTGCACACACCTTACTAATGCAGGACTTACTGGCATCACAGGAGCATGGTGGGACAATTCCCATGACTCCACTGAGATGGAAGGATACAGGATCTTTAGGAAGGACAGGAAGAGGAGACAAGTAGGTGGTGTTGCCCTCTACATCAATGACCAGCTGGAGTGCATGTAGTTCCACCTGGGGATGGATGAGGAGCTGACAGAGAGCCTATGGGTCAGCATTAAAGGGAGGGCAGGGACAGGTGACATTATAGTGGGGGTCTTCTACAGCTGCCCAACCAGGAAAACTGAGCAGGAGGTTCTCTACAGACAGATTGGAGCAGCCTCACATTCACAGCTCCTGGTCCTCATGGGGGCCCTTCAACCACTCCCAACATCTGTCAGAGGGAAAATACAGCAGGGCACGGGCAATCTTTGAATGCATTGATGTTAATGTCCTTCTCCAAGCGACAGAGGAGGCAGCAGGAAGAGATGTTATGTGGACTGTTAGGAAGTTAATTAAAGCATGGACAGAAGTAAATCTCGCCAAGGACATCAAGGGTAATAAAAAAAGCTTCTTTAGATATGTCAGTGATAAAAAACAGACTAGGAAAAATGTGGGTCCTCTCAGGAAGGGTGTGGGAGACCTGGTTACTCAGGACATGGAGAAGGCTCGGGTACTCTACAACTTTTTTGCCTCAGTCTTCACCAGCAAGTGCTGCAGCCACACTGCCCAAGCTGCAGAAGGTGAAAGCAGGCATGGGGAGAATGAAGAGCCACCACTGTAGAACAACCCCAACTGAGTTCAAGAACATCTCAGGTGACTGAAGGAGCACAGGTCCATGGGACCTGACGAGATATGCCCATGGGTCTTCAGGGAACTTTCTAAGGATGTGGCTAAGCCACTACCCATCTTATTTGAGAAGTCATGGCAGTCCAGTGATTTGAAAAAGGGAAATATAATTCCCATTTTTTAAAAAGGAAGTGAAAAGGACCCAGGGAACTACAGGCCAGTCAGTCACAAAAACCCCCCCATCCTGTTTTCATTTTACATGTATTTTTGAAGGTAGAACTGCTTTAAGGAAAAAAAGCATTTAGACTGCACCATTTTACAAAATACTAGAATTAATTCTGTTTATAAAACAGATCTGCTTTTTAATTCTAAAATTACCTATCTTTATCTTTTCAAAGTAACGACAGAGGGTGCCAGTAAATTGAGCCTCAGTCTGGCAGAGATTCAAGAGGATTCACATAGAGCAAACCGGGCAAGCAAGTTATGTAATTCTCATTGTAAAAGCAAAAACCATGTTCCTGGTTTGGTTACTGCAGTCTGCTCTGTCTTAATTTAAAGTGGAAAATTTTAGGAAAGGGACCACTTGCCTTTAAGTTAGTTGCAGTTTATTTAGGAAGTTAAAATTCATATGCAATGGTTCAGCAGTTACTAGACTGCTCTCAGATGTATTAAATATCTTCATGTGTTTTAAACATTTTTAAAAGGGAATTGGATTTGCAAATTCTACTCAGTTGCATTAAAAAATTGTAGATTTACATACTGGAAAAGTTGTGGTTTGGTGAGCTGGATTCATAGTTATGAGATTGAAAATGTTTTAACCAGAAATCCAAGATGAAGCACACTGAATAAAGATTTTAACTATATGTGTTATTCCTCCATTGCTGGAAATAACTGTCTTTTTGGTTTAACCTTTTTTCCCAAGGTATCTTGGAAGTATTTTAATTTCTAGGGTTCAATGCCCATATAATCCATTTTTCTTGCATTGCTTGCACTTAGATGATAACGTGGCCTCTAGCCTCCCATGAAGTGTGGAGTATTCTGTATGTTCTCACTTGTCAAAAGGCAGACAAGGGCTGTTGGTTGGGGAGCCACTTTGCCAATTCAGATGTAAAGCCAGAGGAAGGGAAGGTGCTGCTTCAAGTGCTTCAGACAACAAGCTGACATTGGGTCAGTTTTGCAGATTCTGTAGGAATTTCTTCTTGTTTACATAGAGAGGACTGAAAAGAATGAAGTAATGTTACCTATTCATTTAAGCATGGAAGTTTTTAAAAGGCAACTCCTGTACATGATTTTCAGTCTCTCCCAATGGCACCCACTCACACTTTTCTTTCTCTGAAATGAACTATAACACATTCACTGATATCTGAAATGATCCATCTTTTTTCAAATACATACCTGTCTATACTAACAAAGGTACTGAACAGAGACATAGTTAAATGATCCTTTGCTGGCCTGCTGGCCAGGAGGGCTGCCTGATGTCTCCCTGTACTTTACCATGATCAACTGCACTAAAGATGGATACTGCCATTCTGTTGTTCTTTGTGCCCACACACAGCCAACTCTGTGAAGGAAAACTTGTATTCAGCTTCCATTTTTCAAAAAGGCTTGGGTAACGTGGTACTGCTGGTATTTTTAAAAGCTTTCAGTAAGTAAAAAATTCAACAGCATAAGGATGGAATTCATTACACCTAATTTATCTGTCTAAAAATTGTGTGTAACTGGGAGGTACAGTAGATCTCTCTATCCTCAGAGGAAAGAAAGGGAAATTTCTAGAGAAGTATTCTGAACTATCTTGTATGGTTATCTCTGTCCAGGGGCTGCAGGAGGATTCTAGAGGACTGACTTAGGCTGGTGTTCTTTGGAAAGGCAAATGCCATCCATCTTTCAGTGGCTGGAAATGCTGTGAACCAAACCTCTGCAAAATGCAAATTTACAGGCTTTTTCTACCATGGTTTTCACTAGAATCTGCCTGTTTCAGTATGATACATACTTAATAAGTTTCAAGAAGTAGAGTATAGAATTCTAGGCATATTACAGAATAAACCAAAAATAAAATTTAAATTTTTAATTTATCTTTTTAGGATTCTTAATCCACAATGAGCTGTGTTTGTTTTTTCTAGATGTGAATAGTCAAGTTTTAGGAGATTTACATTAAATAAGACAAATTAAGTAATTAATGCTTTGTTTTTGTTATTAGACAGTCATAATTAAAATGATCACATTTGGTTAGTCTGTTAACATTTCTCTCTCAACAAAGTAGTTTTGTAGCTGTGTGTAAATTCCTACTTCCCAATGAGTCCAGCATTTACTTACTCAGCCAAAGCACTGCAGACCTTTATAGTTGCATCTGGCCCAACATTCTGCAGGCATTGTAAACTTAGACTTTCAAAATACTTCACAATTATTTTGAAACTAAATTCTATAAGGAAGTTCTAAAGACAAAATCGGGTAAATGTATCATTTAGAATAATGGATACAGGTTTTTTTTCAAGGGTATAACGTTACTCACTTGTGAAGGGTGAAATTCTGTCTTTGGATGGTCATGAGCAATTTACGTTGCAAGGAAGATCTATTTTATCATTTGCAGTGACAAGTGGGAAGCTGTGCTCTGAACACTGGAAGAGGAAAACCTAACACTGAATACTAAATAGAGCTGTCTTTCTATTATTGATCCACGCATTTCTGTAGCATGAATATTTTCCACCATTAACATTTTTTATCTGCATATTGGGAAGCTGGCCAGTTAGTTAATTTGAAGAGTAAAATTTTAAAAGCAGATAATTTCTTGTCTTTGTGTTCTTTTAAACAGGAACAGATGTCTCAGGTGTTGGATGCAATGTTTGAAAAGATGGTTGAAGGAGGGGAACATGTAATTGATCAAGGGGATGATGGTGACAACTTCTACGTCATTGACAGGTGAATTGCTGTGTCTTATTATAACACAAAGTATTATGCAAAATTCCATTGAGAAAAGTCTGTATTCTATGAAGTTGTATTTAACACTTACATTACAGCTTTCCTCTTGGTATCCAGTGACAGGACTCATGGGAATGGTTCAAAGCTGTGCCAGGAGAAGTTTAGATTTGACATTAGGAAGCATTTCTTTACCAAATGAGGTCAAGCACTGGAAAAAGCCTCCTAGAGAGGAGGTCGATGCCCCAAGCCTGTCAGTATTTAAGGGGCATTGGGACAATTCTTTTAATAACAGTCTTTAATTTTTGGGCAGTCCTGAAGTGGTCAGGTAGGTGGACAAAATTATTGTTGTAGGACCCTTCTAACTGAAATATTAAATCAGATGATCATAAAAGTGTGTCAGGATTCTGTGCTGGAAAGACAATATTTTTCAGCCTTCTGAGGTTACAGTTTGTCATCTCTTACCCAAAAGGCTGCAGGGACTTTACAATATTCTGTCAGCCTTGTGATTTTTAGGTGTAGGGTTATCACCTCTGTGTCCCCTATCAATGAAATAAGTACACAGATTTTTGCATTACATTCACAGGATTTGTCAGTGCATACCATACAAATATTCACCACTGAAGAAAATGATGGCTCAGCATCAATGGGCATGGCAACTTGATGTTTTACAAGATATCAGATTTTTCTGCATTCCCAAAGCAAAAAAAATATAAAGCTATTAAATTAACGATGGCGAGAAGAAATGCACAATATATTAGAAAAATGCATATATTTATTTCATGATCTTATGTTGCTCCTCAGATACATTCCTTCTGTTTCCTACATCTGTGTTGTTTGTTTCATTAGAAATTACTACTTTAAAATATTTAAAATATTAAGTAACTTGTATAGTTATTTCAGTGATCCTATCATAGCAATTTTTGCAAAGACTTGTGACATTTGTATTTAGTGTGGTTAAAATGAAATTAAGAAACAGATACTAAGTTAGATCTTAATTTTTAATAAGTTCTAGTGATAGATCACTGTACATCCATTCTATCTTTAAACTGAGTTAATGTAAAAACTAATAACCCTTTCCTTCCCCATAAAGAGGATTATTTATATTATTTATTCTTTATAGAAGTCATTGAGATGTCTTTACAAGGTATTTAATATCATTTAAGCCAGCAAACGTATATATTTCAAATGCTTTATCTTTGGAATTCACAGTATAAAAAATATCGTGAGAGGCTGCTTAGCAAAGGCCAGGCTGGATTCAACTCATGGTATTTATATATTTTATTAACAGAGGTACATATGATATTTATGTAAAGTGTGATGGTGTTGGGAGGTGTGTCGGAACCTATGATAATCGAGGATGTTTTGGTGAGTTGGCCTTAATGTACAATACACCCAGAGCAGCTACAATTATAGCTACCTCTCCTGGTTCCATCTGGGGTTTGGTAAGTAGAGTGCTTCTTTTAAGCTATCTTTTAAAAAATATATTCTGTATAGATTTCACTGGCATGCTATATAAGCAGTAAAAAAAAAAAAAAAAAATTATAATTTCAGAAAGTTTAATTCTAGAAATCCTGAGAAATCCCAACAAAATGCTATCTTTTTCCAGAATCCACAGATGCAAATCTGAGGATTAATAAAATACTGACTTAAAAAAAAAAAAAAAAAAAAAAAAAAAAAAAAAAAAAAATTAATTATAATTTCCCAAATTGAAAACCACTTGATAATTGCATATTAATTTTTTTCCCCACGTCTTGATTGGAAATGCCTTTGTTTCCAGAGTAAAATTCCAATATGAGGTTATTTACTAGTGTTATACTACCTGGATCTTTGACAAGAGTAAGCTAATTTACCACAAAAGTAGAACTGGGATGGCCATCATCTTCAAGATATACATATTGATCCAATGACTGACCTCAGGATTGAAATGAAACATGTTTTTTCACCAGCTTAATCCATGTGACTTTTGGGATTGTTTAGGAAACTGTAAGAATGGCTTTAAATTGGATTGGATTGTGTTAGCCAGTAAGTGCCCACTGTAGCAGTGAAGGCTTGCAATGCATTTCCCCTCTGCCTGTCACCAGGGCACAGCCACACAAAGTTAAGAGAAGAAAACACAATGTGTGTAGTTTTTCCATCTGTCTGGTTCACTTGCATGGCCAAATCCTAAGGAATGTTCAGTTGGCTGTTTAGGGCAGCAGTGAGTCTTGTTGTGCTGAAATAGCAGAAAGTGGACTGTGACCTAAGACCCAGATTCATGTATTTTGGTTTTGTTTATATAAAAACCTAAAAGCCTCTTTGAGTACATACCAATTTGTGATTGTATGGGACCTCAGGATAATGAATTAACTTTGTAAATTAAACATCTAAATATTGAGGATTTCTTAAATATCCTAAATTGCCCACTCAGTGTTCACTGCTGTAAACTCTATCCTCTGTACGTGAACTCAGTATGTACTCTGGGCAGAGATTTTCATAGTGTGATCACATCAGGAGCTTAACTTTAGCAGCTCTTGATTGACCTCTAGAGGAATCTTTCTCAACTGACTGTAGGGAGAGACCAGTCAGGTTGACAGCTACACTGTATGACTAAAACTGGGTAATTTGATCATATTCAGCCAGGTCTAAAGTATTTTCTAGCACATATTTTCAGTTAGTAAACTCTCTTTTTCTCTTTGTGTTTACAGGATAGGGTAACATTCCGAAGAATCATTGTAAAAAATAATGCCAAAAAGAGAAGAATGTATGAAAGTTTTATTGAGTCATTGCCATTCCTTAAATCTTTAGAAGTAAGATTTTTATTGCATTATTTCAATGGTTGTATTGGACCTACCTGATAAGATTCTGCTTTTGAAGACTTTAAATTTGGCATTGGAAGTGTCTGCACATTAAAAGTTTGCATACTTTTTTTTGGAAAAGGACATTTAAATTTTTTTTTTAATTTAGGATAAATAATTATTATTCATATTGTATTTTAAAACCTAAATTAACTTTACTTTCAGTTTCCCTAAACTTAGTTTTATGAGATATTAGCCAATAAAATTAAACAATGACTTGGGGAATTTAAAAATATTTTATCAGCTATATTTTTACATATATTTTTATATGCATGCTTTTCTGAACATAATTTTTGAAGGCTTCTTACAAAAATAGAAGCATATCAGAATAGCTGTTAAATATGTAATATACCCTCTGGAACACTATTCAGCAGTTCTTTTTTTAATTGTAGTCAAACCAGGAAAATAAAGATACACTATTCTGTGCAAAGATTCATGGAAAGAAATACGAAAGGGCTTTCTAAATATATGCTATCATAATGTTAACCAAATATTTCTTACATTTTCTTTTTTTAAATGAAGGTATCTGAGCGTTTAAAAGTGGTTGATGTGATCGGTACCAAAGTGTACAAAGATGGAGAACAAATCATTGCTCAGGTACAGTTTCTTCCTAGTTTTAGTTTTTCTTTCATAATAGTTAACAATAATCATGTTATTTATAGACAATGCATACTTTCAAACCCTATTTTTCTTTCTCACATTAAATCAATGAATCTTAAATGTAGGAGGTGGCTATTTTGTTTCAAAAGCTCACTTTTCACTTACGATACTTTCAAGAACAACCCTCTTTGTTGGCATAAATAAAGGAGTCAACATTTTTAGTATACTTAGAAATTCAAACTTTGTAAGTATGCTTCCAATGAGGAGCACTGAAGACTCACCTTGGTCTTGTTAAAATATGGTAACCTTTTCAAGAAGAAACTCTTCAGGATAGGCAATTGTGATTGTCTTGCCCCAGAATATTTAGTGGATATCACACAGCCCCTGAGGCTTTTTATATTGGAAACTTGGTAAGGAAAATAATTTGGGAGGAACACAGAAGTGGATAAATAGTCGTAAGGATCCTAAAAATCTTCCACAACGTTGGTTTTCTCTGCTTTTTGTGTAAGGCACAGTCAGCTATGTCTTTTCATAAAAAGGCCTTGCTGACAGTTCTGTATAGATGTTTTGATTGCTATGTGTCTAGAGTATCGTTTTCAATTTAAAAGTGGTTTCTTTTGCAACAGGTATCAAAAAGAGGAGCTTCAAGGCACTGGTTGCAAATATTATGATGCTACCATGAAACTAAAAGGAAATTTTACACTTTTTTTACTCACTTTATTTTTTTTCTTGTGCAGGGTGACTTGGCTGATTCTTTCTTTATTGTGGAATCTGGAGAAGTAAGGATTATAATGACAAGGAAGGTAAGCATCCCTAAAACAACCTTTTTTTTTTACCGTTGTCACTAAAATCCTGAGTTCGGCAAATTTCTCCTCTCATACTCTTTCTTTCTCTTTCTTTTTTTACATGGTATTTCAGGGTAAACAAGATCTAGAAGAGAATGGAGCAGTAGAAATAGCTCGATGCTCAAGAGGACAGTATTTTGGAGAACTTGCTCTTGTAACCAACAAACCCCGAGCTGCTTCTGCTTTTGCTCTTGGCACTGTCAAATGTTTAGGTATTATTCAATATTATTTTATATATAATATAAAATGACACATAATCTGTTTGGTTGTTTCTATTGTGACTCTGTCTTTCTCCAGAATATAAGATTTAAGGTTGTTTCAGTAATCACCTATTATTGTGCATTACTATTTGCATTACTTACCTGCAAAACTTACTTGCAATCGATAAATACTATTACACAACATTTCTCTAACATTTCTCTAATTGTATGGAAGTAAACATTGTTTTAGGACAGTACAGAGTATTGCTGCAAACCACTTATAACTATCAGATAAATGTCTAATACTCTGCAGAAAGGTGAGGTGTTTCTTTTCTCAGTAGACTGACTCATCTAAGAAATAATTCTGTTAAAAATCCTGTGCCTTTTTATCCCCATGACTTAAGCTTTTAACAAATTCTTTTGTCTTCACCAGCTGTTAATTTAGTCATCCCATCACACTGTAGTCTCAGGCACAGGAAGAGTGAAGACTGTAGGAGTTGTGTTCATAGACAACCCTTTGCATCCATTGTTTTTCATGGTCGGATGTTTAGCTCCTAATTACGGGAAAACTGTAAACTGCAAAATAGATTTGGCATTCCTGCATAACAATTTGATGACCAAGCCAGTGACCAAAAAGTTTCTCTATTTTTTTAAAATTCTTAACTCCAAACACACTGAGATGATCAGGCAATAGAGATCAAAGATAAGACACATGGGAAAGAATAAGAGGCAGTGGTGAGGAAGAATGTTATTATCCATTATGGATGAATAACAAAGATCTCCAGTACTTCCCAAACAGCAGACATCTTGAACATTTCTCGGGAGACAAGAGATTACAGGCCAGCAGGTTGGAAGTATATGAAGTTTCCTTCCCTGGCCTATTGGCTGGAACTATAGAGGATCACATTATGTGATCAGATAAAGAAAATACTCTGGTTGGCCATGCACTGACAGTGCATGTGAATTACTGTTTTCAACTTTTTGCTCATTTGCTGGGAAAATGAGTATTCATTACCATTTTTACTTTGGGTGGAAGCAAATAAAAAGAGCAAGGAAATAGGCTGTTAGAACCCAAATAGAGCCAACAACATCACATAAGGACGTGGCTTTTTGAAATCTCATGGGTTTTAAAACTTTATTCTGTGGAGGAATCCAGGCCCCTTCAGACTTCTTCACCAGCTTTTGGGTAACATAAATCTTACTATGAAAATACTTTCAAAACAAGGAACAGAGAAAGTTCAAGTTTATTTATGAAGTTTCAAGACAGCAATGTGGTGGTTGATCTTGGTTTTGCTAAGGTAAGTGGTTCCTTTCTGTGCAAACAATGTATATGCCTCAGTAGTATATGTTGTCATTTAAAATCTTAAATTGGAATATCATAAATACTAGGATTAGTGTCTGTAACTGATGAGCACATCATATTCTTTCTCTTTCTCTCCCTTTTTATCTTAGTTATGGATGTTCAGGCATTTGAAAGGCTTTTGGGACCTTGTATGGAAATTCTGAAAAGAAACATTGCAAACTATGAAGAGCAGCTAGTTGCTCTGTTTGGAACAAACATGGACATTGCCGATACCAGTGCATGAACTAAACATTGGAGCAACAAGATCTGTTATGAGAATATAGCACAGTAGTGGTTAGTCCACTGAGAAATTGTCTCTCTTCCTATAGATGCCAAGCATTTTCTGTGATTTTAAGAATGGGATTGGGGTTTTTTGGTTTGGTTTGGTTTTGGTTGGGTCGTTCTTTTGGTTTTGTTTGTTTGTTTTTTTACTTATTACAGTGGAGAAATAGTAAAGAAAATAGCAATTCAATAAATGGAGGGCTTGATTTTTAAAAGTGCTTAGAATTGATGGTTCCATCTGATATAAGGGCGACCTGTAGTAGCACAGCACCTTTGAAAATCAAGTCCTTTAACACAGCATTTCCTTAAAGAATAGATCTTAAAAAAAAACCCCACATGTGATGAACTTGTTAAACCAGCTTCTGTTCTTCAAAAAGGTTACATCTTTTCTGGAAAGACTGTTAGTTTGAATGTGATATGTTGAAAGTATTAGTGCACACAAAGTGTTTATATGTATTAATACAGAAGATATACAGTAGATATTACTTTTTGACTATTGCAGTTGTCATGATTTTATGTTGCATTTATCACAGAAGTAGTGAATCACAAGATTAATCATAAGATAAAGCATGACAATGCGTTTTGTGTAACGCTCATGACCCAAATCTGATTTTTAACATTTTGTAATTTGTTTTAAAGTCCTCTTTGTTTAATATGTCATGTTTCAGCACGACATTGTAATATCTTATGCAATTTAGAGGACTTGTATATTTTTGCAATAAACTGCATTTTTATTAGTTACATGAATTCTGTACATGAGTGAGGACAGCTGACAAATTAACCTTAATGCTTTCAAAGCAAAGGCATGGGTCATTGTCATGTTCTACCTAATCATACATAATCTATATTGTTTTCCTTCTCCCTTGTTTTATATTTATGCATTTTGTCTTCTCTATTTATGCTTGTTCTCTAGTTAATTTTTTTTTGCATCTCACCTTTTTTATTGTTAAATCTGTTTCAAGTGAAATGATCTCTGTATATCTCTCTTCTTGCAGTCTAATCTTAGCTATCAGAGTCAATTACTGAAGTGATTGATATCAAAAGCCATGCTAAACTAAGCTTGTCCTTGAAAATCCTTAACAGGAAGTGCAAAAATATTTTTAATTTGAAAGATCAGTACTTCCAAAGCTTTGCACACATCTGTCATTGTTAAAGCTAACATGTCTTGCTTTCAAAAACCTGTAGGTCATCATGAAATAACATGTTCAGCCATAATAGCATGGGATACCTTCTGAGACTGAGGAGAGAGAGTATCATCTTAATTAGGAGCACAGGGCTTATTGCTTACGAGGCTCTGTGACTGGGAATTTCAGGCACAGTCCAGTTCAATCCTGCTTACTGACCTGTCTGTTGATGTTCATGGACAGCCAGTGCACATACTGGCGATGGGCAGTGCTGCCAAAATGACACTGCAAGAGTTGTAGGAAGGCTGCTTGTGCCCTGGTTCAAACACCTGAACTATAACATCTTTCCTTCTTAGATAATGACTTTTCTAATGCCATATATTTGTGTATGTTGATGTAATCATTATGCTACAGTTAGTGATACGTTCTGACAATTTATATAATCATACCTGTATATGAAATCATGATTATATAATATGATAACAGTATATAATTTATATCATATAGTATGGTATAAATTATAAGTCAGATTCCTAACAAAATAAAATCTGAGCAAAATTTATAAATGTAATTTTTTTTTACCTAGAAACCTGGTATGAATAATTGCACATACGATAACTTGCCTTTGTACTTTTGATTTATGGAAAAAAGAGAAGCCTGTTATACTAGAAGGAAATATCAGGTAACCAAAATCTACACTCTTGTCATTCTGTACGCTAATCTCTAAAAGCTACCTATATTTTGCACTGGCTTGATGTGATTAAGAAAAATGCTAGAAATTACTTGTATGGCAGTAAACTACAATCAAGGCCATAAATGCCAGTCATGATATTTTCAATATTGCTGGTTATATTTAAAGTTTCCTTACAATAAACAACACTTTTATATATAAAAATCTATGTTTATTGATATTGTTGTTGTCTTTTAAATCTATTACCACAAAGTTACAAGTGACCTATTTATATTAGTTTATTAAAAAATTCATAATTCTTAACACTTTCATGCTGATTTTCATAAATGACATTGTGAATGCTCTGTCTACTCAGAACAGGCAACATGTTGATGCAGTAATTGTCATAACTATTTGATGATTTGCTTGTAGTTTATAGCTGGGAAAAAGCTGTGGAGTAACAAATCTAGGACAATCAGAGACTTTGGATTTTCTGATTCCCAAAATACAGCTTTATTGTGTTGCTCTTGGGCACTGGATGATTTCTGGAGCTTTCTTTGTTGGTAAATTCAGGGGAGCTTAACCAACAGTAACAAGTTATCACTTTTTACGTTTCATCCAAGTCATTATATCCTTCATTATATCAATCATTATATCCAGGATTTCTCCTGGATCTCTTCATATGTACATTTCAAATGTGCCAGGCTTCATGTCATGAATGTGGTGAGTGTTCATCCCAAGAATGAAATCATACCAAGTTACTGATTTTTTTTTTTACAGACCTTTCAATAAAAAGTAAACAATTCTAATAATTTTAAACAACACAGTATCAGATTTACCTTATTAGACTCTGTGTCCATGCTTAAGTTACCTGAGGCTTCTGTTATTAAAGATTTTTGTTGAGTTTGTTGAAAATATGCTCCACTGAGTGAGGACAGAAAATCCTGAGAGAAATCCTGTATGAGAGGCATTCACGGGTTCACACGTTTTACTAACCAGAAGAGAATCGACATGGCAATAAATGGTTGTTTATAAATGCCTTAACCATGGGGAAAAAAAATCTGATTGCAGCCCTGAATTTGATCACAAGACACCCTGAGGTGAGCAAGATTCCTTGATCCTACTGCTGATGACTTTTTAAATGTCAAATGACATTGTGCTCCATGAGATTTAATGCAAATTAATCTGAAAGAAACACATATGAAGTCATTCCCTTCTGGATCTCCTGTTTAAGGACCAGAAGTGACCAACTGTGGAAGTCTTGAGGCAAACCTCTGAAGAGTATTGTGAAACCATTTACAGCCTAAACCACTATCGCTCCATCTTCTTCCCTTGTGTTGTCTTTTCTATTCAATAAAGACTATTCTGCTCCTTGCTGGATGGAATGGTGGGTTTAGTTTTGTTTTGGTTTTGGTGATTCGGTTTTGTTTTGCTTGAAATGTTTGGTGCTTCAAGCTTTCTGTAAGGTGACTCTGTGATAAGTTGTCATGATTGTGCCATTTTGTAGTCCATAGCACACTTGCCATGACAAAAATTATTGTTTACTCAATATCAGAGTTACCAGATGTGCAAAATCAGTGTCTTCTGGCCATCCTCCACAGACCTGGCAATTCTTAGTCGTCTTTTTTTTCAGATGTTTTCTGCATCTGATAGCGTTTGCTGAACAAAGTGCTTTGCTGGAAGTCAATTTGCCACAGCATGGACATTCTTACATCTTCTTGCCAAAGTTTTTATGTTAGTTCAAAGCTCTTTTTATCCAAACATACATGTGATGATTACAGGTGTGTATTTTTTAAGTTTCTAAAATACTTTCCTGTGTCTATAGTTCTCAGCTATTACTGCAGGGAGGAATTGCCTCTTTGTATGCTGAGTATGTACAGATCTGTGCTGTTGACTGTCTTACAAAATTTAGAATCATTTTCAAATCGTTCTGAGAGTTGTATTTCCTTCAGATATATACCAAGGCTGTTTCCAAGTCCTTAATCTACTTTTTGGCTCAGAAAGATGCTTAGCAGGCTGGATACTCTCACTTCATGGACTAAAAGGAAGCTGAATAATCTTGGTAGGGTATAAAAAACCCAAAGAAAATTAGATTTTAACATTGTCTCTTCCTTCACACCATTTCTCTCTTTCCCTCTAAATGATCTTTATCCTGGGAGCCAGGTGAAGAGCCAATAGCAGTAGGGGGATATAAGGCAAGTGGAGTGACCGGCTGGGTCTGTGCTGGGACACAGTGGCCTCGTTGACTGGGCAGCCGCTTGCCCTTCCTCATCCCCTTTGTCCCACCCCTGTCCCTTCTCTGATGGCAAATCAAAAGGAGTTGGAGTGCAGTTCTGGCATTGCCATGGCTGTGTGAATACAATGGCCAGGGCTGTGTTTCTTCAGAGAACTGGTAGAGGCCTATGTGTGTAGGGGGGAACAGGGAAAAGACAAGGACCAAACTACTGCATAAAAGAAGCTGCTCAGTCAAGACTATATGAAAAACTAACATTAGGTTTTACCAGATCATTGTGACAGTATCTGCTGACTCAACCTTTTCTTACTGAAGTAAATAAGAACAGCCTAAAAATAACATCATTCATTATATGAATACTTTGTCCTTTCTTCTTTGAAGGTATTGAATTATTTCAACTGAGCAGCTATGAAGTCTTGGGAGAGGATACTGCTCTGTGCAGGTTTCTGTGGATCACTAATTTCCTGGCAGCAAAGTGAGCCTTTGGGACCTGCTCCCTCACATCTCTGAAGATGCTGGAAACTCAGTTCTGATAAATGTCTTATCTAGAAAAATCCATCCAACTTACCAAGCAGCTCTATTATTATAGCAGAAATATTTCTCTGCATTCTAGGTTCCCACACTCTATATTATTTTTTTTGCTTTGTCCTTTTGGGGTCAGGTGGTGGGACTATCTCAAGTAACCTTAGCTTCACTGTACCATTAGTTTTTGGCTGCATCTGTATGACTATATCTATCAGAGGAAATTTTATGTGCCTGAGACTATTCGCTAGTACTGAGGCACTGAATGACCAACACTCATATCGTTTTCCAGTATTTCTCTGGGTTAATTTATAAGCTGTCTTGGAAGCTTTTTTCCAGCTTTCCATATGGGGTGGCCATATACAGATGGCCAGCTGAGAATAGTTCTTGGGCTATGGTAGTTCCTAAACCATATCTGAAAATTATTAGCTATTGGCTTGTGGAAAAATTGTACAAGGGCTATTCTAAAATGAATCATATGCAGTACAGATGATTGTATTCCAGTGCCCAGAAACACTCACTGGCATTTTAATTTACCAATCAGCATAGAGGAAACCTACAGTTCTTCTGTAATCTCTTCTTGACTTGTTTTTCTGCAAGCTTTGAGCTGGGATGGAGGAGTTTTTTATTTATCATTCTTCTGGGGTTTTTTGTGATATATGAAGCCTTTATTTTTTTCCTAATACTATTGTGAATTTTAGTCTTGCTCTATCCTTGTAGGTGAAAAAAGTTTATCTAAAACTGGAATCTGTGCCATAATGACAGGAAATAAAATTCTCATTAATTCCTGACCTGTCTTGGAAGGGAAAAAAATAATCTCTGGCCTGTATTTATTCTATTTCTCCTCAGTTTGAGTCACTGCAGGAGGCAAATGAAATTTCTCTTTTAGCACTCAAGAGAAAACTTCTTTCCTGGGGGCAAAAAGTTTTCTGTTCCTTTGCTCTTCATTCCCAAGAGCATCTTCTGTGAGGAGATTAAGGACATGAAGTGCAGAGGTAGGATGTTATTAGGAACGTGGACAGAGTCAGCCACCATTGCAGCTAGCCACAAATGGCCATTGGAAGCGGGAATGAGTAAATAGCTTTAGGAGATACACAGGTCATTGTGAGAGGAGACAACTTATGTGAGAGGGTCTGGCAGAATGGCTGCAGAACAGAGGCTGCCACCCTGGGTAGGAGTAGAAGCTCCGGTGAGCGGGTTCTTCTGATGTTTGGGGGAGTATTTAGTTAATTACTGAGGGTGAATGTCTACATGCTGATGTGAAAGCTCTTGTAGCAGAATTAAAATAATGGTATGCTGTATTTCAGAGAGTCAGCAGTAACAGCCGTGACATAAGGGTAGGATTGACTTAGGACAGGAGGGATTAAAGGTGGAGATAAGCACAAACCCAATACGTAACATGTATTTTACTAATACAACTTTGACTGAAACATTACTGATTTTTAAAATCTACTTTGTGGCTTCTTAACTTTGTGGCTGGCAATTTTAAGAGGTAAGTAGCTAAGATGCAAATAAATCAGTATTTTCTAATTGTAGTCTCTCCTGTTTGTTTTGTGCGTCTTGGTAGGCACCTGTAATGTGACGGTAACTCAAGACTAACACTTCCCAATCTCCCACCCTATTTTCTACCTCTTAAAACAGCAGAAGCAACTGAATCAGCAAAGCTACCAAGAGTGCCTGTGTTACACAGTATTGATTCATTCTCTGAGCACTCATTCATTTGGGCATGGAGTAAGGTGAGGTAGGGTGTGTGGAGGGGGAGTAATGATTTAATTAAAGACCAGACATCAGAGCAGAGTATGGCATTGACATAATCTTAATTCTGAAATTTAGATAATACATACTTGCCTTGAGCCAATGGGGTTAGTAAGTAACCTTTGCTAGTTTTGTGTGTCTTGCTGTCATCTACTGCATGGACTACCTGTCCCTTTACTTATTTTAACTTACATCCTCACTGAGTAAATGTTAACTTACTGTATGAAAAGGAGAGGTAGATTTGAAAATAAGAAAGCTGTTATGTGTCTCTTTTTAGAATTTCAAAACAGTTCAGACACTTATCTTTACAAGATTTTAATCTCAGTCTTAGGTAGGATTCATATTTTTGTGCTGAGTATGTCACAGATTCCAGCGTGATATCAAGGCTCTAATTCAGCAATGGTATTTACTTGTCTAGACCTCTGTCTGGAATCTGGGCCAGTGGATCTCAGAGACTGGGCTTCATATCTAACACACATGCATGAAGCTTTTGTAGAGAACTGTGAACCTCCACAGCAAATAGCTGTGAAGCTGTTTTGTTTTGGGTCCAAACAGTACATAGCAGGGTAGAAATGTGCTCCATAACAAGATTCATGTCCTTTAGGCCAACAGACTTCTGAAGAAAGATGGGACTTGAGACAGGACTTTTTATCTTCTGTAGCTGCTTGATCCGACCTCTGCCATTTCCATCTTCTACACTGGGGCAGAGGGAGCTTTCAGAAGAGTACATTTTGAGTTTTATCTCACAAGTGGCTGTACCACAGGCACAGAAGCCTGTTTGCAGAATGGAGACATCTGCATGCCCCGGTCTTCTACCCCACCTCAATCTGGCGGTGCAGGGTCTGTGCTGAAACTCATTAAAAGCCCAGGAAGCTTAGATGTCTCTCCAAAGAGCCTAAAGGCTGTTTAGATGTGTGAGAGAGATCAAAAGAGAAGGGGAAGAAACACAGCCTTAAAATTCATTTTATCATGGAATGGTGTAAAAAAAATGGTTCCTAGTTTACCAGTTTTCTATTTATTAAAAGAATGTATTTTAGAGAGGGGGTGCCATGAAAGCTTTCTTATATAAAGATGTATCTATTATTTAGAAAAAGCCTGAATTGTAAATATAGGGAAAATGTGAGTTTGTGGGATGAGGGGTAGACAGCTGATATTCTAATAAGCTGTCTAGTCACTTAATATTTGAATCTCAATATTACTTTAAAGATTATTTTCCTCAAGTTACTTTTTAAAATAACTCATGGTTTCAAATTAGGAAAATGATTTATAAAGGGTTGGTTTGTTTGATCATGAAGCACAGAAGATTTTGAGTTAAATTCCATGGCATTGGCTTTTCTACTTTTAAAGCTAAGCTTGCTTACAGAGAGTAATAATTTCCAGTTCACACTGCAGAAGATACTGGGTGTTTTTCAGAGTAATGTCTGTCTTCAAACAGTGCCTACAGCTGTCAATGACTTTACTAACAGGCAAACAAATACTTCATGGAAAAGGCAAATCTCAAACTGATGTGCCAACGACATCTGCAGACTAAGTGTGTTGTGATGCCAAGCACAATTTTGGTGTAATTTCCTTTTTTTCTTTTTAATTGTGTTACCCTTGTAAGGCCTTGCAGGCCTGTGGAAACAACAACCCGGCATTCCCTCTAGTGGCCACTAACCAAACAGGGAACCATTTCTGTTTAACTTGTCTTAACTACTTTTTTTCTTTATTATTATTTTCCTGCACAGCTATGTTAGCATGTCTGAAAGGCAGAACTGTTGCAGATACCAAATTACGGCAGAGATTCTGAGACAGGATTTAAGACACGTTCTCACTTCTGGAATTATGCTGACAACAGGATAAGAAAGAAATGCTTTTCTTGGAAAAATCCCAACAGTTGTAAAATATTATAACTGTCCAGCAGTTTCTAAAATATTGTCTATTTCTGAATTGTGCGTGTACTTGCTTTGTATCATATCATGTGTAGTAATGAATCTATTCTGTAATGAAGATGTGGTCTCCGGAGGAGTTGTGTCTCTCTGATCTCCCAGAGTTACTGGGTAAGTGGGGAAATGTCTGAATAATAATGTTTAACCAAACCACGCTGTTATTTTGGCAATAAATGTATGGGACTGTCTGGGAGACACTACTGGACTGATAAACCTGCATGGATTTAATTTATTTTCTCCCTCCCACCCCAGCTTGTATTTTGGGCCTAACCTCCCACCAGTGTCTTTTCAATGAAAGAGAGGGGAGGGACGAGGCCGCAGCGGAGGCCGAGCGCAGCTGCTGACTCACTCCCTGACCTTTAGCAACCTCCTTCGCCCTCTGCGCTGCCGCCGTGCCTCGGGCGCAGCGCGGGCCGGTTCCGCACGGCGCTGCTGGGGGCGAACCGGGGCCGCGGGGCGGGGGCGGGCGGAGGGCAGCGGCCGGGCCGGTACACGTGTCCCGCGCCGCTTGTTTACCATCGCCGGGCCCCGCGGGGCATTCTGGGGGCTGTCGTCTTATCGCGGACCCGTGGGCAGGCGCGGGCGGCGGCGGCGACTACAACTCCCAGAATGCTCCTGCGCGTGCTGACGGAGGCACCGGCCAATCGGGGCGCCGCGTGGGGGTGATTGATGTGCGGCGCGGTGCAATCCGCTGTGCAGGAGAGTCAAAACATGCCCGCCCTCCGGGAGGAGTCCTGACAAGCAGGCCGGGTAGCCAATAGGAATCGGCTGCGAATTGAGCAACGTCGTCTCTGGCCACTCAGCGCCCGAGTAGTGGCCGGCGGGGGCGGGACCCGCTGAGAGGACGGCGCGGGGGGGCAGCCGAGGGGAGCTCGGTAATGGCGACGGGTTCGGTAAGTGCTACAAAGTTTAGAGCTGCCGCTTTTCGGGGCTGCGAGGCTCCGGCGGGGGATGGGAGGGGTCGGGGAGGTCGGAGGGGAGTCCTAGCGGCCGTAGGCCGAGCTGAGGAGGCCGCTGGGTCCAGGCTTTTGACGGCGAAGGGAACCCCGGACATTGTTTACTGTACACCTTCCCCGACCGACCCGGCGGAGCCGCCACCCTCCCGCGCCGCTGGGTTGAAACTCCCGGGGTGTGCCGGCCACCCTTGGGCCCCTCCAAATCACGAAAACAAGCAGAATAGGGGGGGTGTCCCCTCCCTTGTTTTCCCTGGGGAGCGGCTGTCCGCCCCAGTCTGTCAGAGTGAGGGCGGTGTGCCCGCTGCGGGAGCAGCGGCCGTGCGGGATGGGGAGTGTTGGGGGTGTCCGTGGGTGCGGGGGAGCGGCGGGGGGAGCGGCGGCCGGGGCGCGGGGGGCCCCCCCGGGCCGGTGTTACGCAGTTCGAATGAATGGGGCCGAGCGCGCCTGCGCCGTGCGGCCGCGGGTGTAAACAAGGTCACGTGAGGGGGAAGGCCCTGAGGGGTTTGTGCGGGGGGTCCCTGTGGGCGTCCTGCCGGGGGTCCTGCCGGGGGTCCCGCCGCTCCGCCGCCCCCGGGCCGCCCTGGGAACACCGGCCTCGGGGGCCCGCAGCGGCGCTGGGGCTGCGGGGGGAGCACGGCCCGCCCTGCGTCAGCGAACAGGCCGCCCGGGCTTCGAAAACATGGTGAATCACGCTCTGCCTCGGCTGCGCGCTCTGGCACGGCCAGGGATGTGCTGCGAGGATTCCTGATCAAAGCAGCTGCGCCAGGAAAAGTCCCTGGTGTAGATCCAGTCTTGCCAGTATGTTGTGTTTTGCTTGGAGAAGCTGTTCTCCAAATTAAACTCCGTCCAGCTTATTGCTCAGGCGTAGACCTGGCCTGAAACTTCGTCAGTAGGTTGGGGGAAGAAAGGCAAATAGCAGAAGGAAAAACACCTCGGGAAGCATTTCCACCCAGGCATTCTTGCGCAGTGCGGTTTGGGTGGATGCTGCCTAGTTCCTGCTGAACCCCTTCTCAGCAACAGTCTTTATTTACTTTCTCCCAACTTTATTTTTCACCCTCAAAAATAGACACGGTTCAATTAATAACGTCTTTGTTAATGGTGCCATTTGTTTTAGCATGACAAATTAACTTAAAGTACAAAATAATAATTTCATTTAGCCTCCAAAGACAGCCACAGTAATTAAAGTCCTGTGAAGCGTGGTTCTAGACAACACCTGATGCAACAAATTTTCAACATAAAGTTGAATTAAAAAAAATATTTACAAACTCATTAATAACCAATCCCCTTCATGTTCAAACCATTGACATATCCAAAGCAGGCTTTAATCGAGTAGAATAAAAAAAATTGAGAAGTAAAGTTGGGCACTTTCCTTGTTTTTCTTTGTAATTTTCTTTCAATTTCTTTGTAATTAATTTGTTAGAGGATTTTTTGGCTTTTATACATGGGTGGCTTTGGTTTAGAGAAATTCTTGTAACTTGGAGAAATAATTCATTTCTCAAACAAGTATATTTCTTGTTAGACTAGCATTTTTTATCTGTACCTTACCTCTGACCTTTAGAGTGTTGGGATACCAGGACACATACTTTCAAGTCTTGGCACCTGTCAGGAAGGAAGGAGAAGGTAACATTCCAGAAATAAGTTTGCTTCTTCATTTTGGCAGGAAAATGGGAAAGGAAGAGAGGAAAAAATAGAGGGGAAAAAAAACAGGGCAGAAGAGGGGAAAGGGAAGAGGTAGATAAGCCAGAAAAACAAGGAGTGGCTTTTTGGAGTTGATTAGTTGGAGATAATCTTCAAGGTCCTGATACGTACTACTGAGGTCTGTTTTTTCTGTTCAGAAATAACTGAGCTATCTGCTCTTGCGGTGTTCTGTAATTTTACTGTCCCTCATGGGTGACAGGGGTATAAATTGTGTTAAAGATATTTCTTGGAGGTGAAAGTAGTGTCACTGATAGTTTGAGTTATATATTCTTATTTCTCTGACCTTTCTTCTCCACCTTAAAATCAGAAAAAGCTGATGTAGCTTTGTAGTAGTGCCATTTGAGTAGAATCAAACATCTTTTTATGTTCAGCATGCAAGTTTATATAAGTTTTGCATATATTTGAAAGATTAGGGGATCAGACAGTTAGAAATTTTTCAGTCAAAACCCTCCCGGACATGATCCTGTGCAACCTGCTGTAGGTGAACCTACTTTAGCAGTGGAGGGGGTTGGACTAGATGACCTCCAGAGGTCCCTTCCAACCCAGTCGTTCTATGATATGAAAATATTACACTTTTTAAAGCTATGGTTGGTATTTCTCTAATGTAGCTTACGTAGTTGACATGCATATGGTAGACTTCTGAAGTTTTCTTTCTTATTAAGCTGTGTTTTCTATTACTTCGTGACAGACTCATGATTACTTTTTCAAGGACACTTCATTAAAGTACACAGTAATCATGTTATGGTAGCTTTAATTCATCCTCATCTGAAAAAAACCCCAGTAGATAACCAAATTAGTAAAGATTGGATAACATTGTTTGCCAGCTTTTAGAGGCAGTGGTTGTGTAGAATAAGCACACAGTTCTCTGCTGAAGATGATTTAAAACAGTGGGTTTGGTATAAACTTTACAGTATTGGGATTTGGGGAAATGAAACTGCGGTGAAATCTTCTAGTAGAAGTAGAGGCTTCTTTATCTTTCCATTTGCAACACAGCTAAGGATGTTAGGAGTCCAGTGTGTTTGAGACTCTTCTGGAAGCCAGACAAGGGAAGGGCAGTGGAAAAGGCTTCTGCAGAGACAGTGGTGCTGAAAGGGCAACTGGAGAAAATGTGGGCCTGATGCTGAATAGCAAAGGAGACCTGATCTCACAAGGTTGAGGACAGCATTTTTGCTTTGATCTTCTTTTCCAGGCCTGTTCCTGGGCTCCTCAAGTCCCTGGGTGTAGCAACTTGCCTCTGACAGAGCAAGACACTTCTTTGTCTGTGGTAGAAGCGGAGCAAGTGAGGGGCAGGCCAGTTCCGTGAGGCAGCCGTGCATGAGGCGGTGGGACCAGATGAGATCCCTCCAGGTGTCAGTCATGGGTCACAGAATGTTTTGGGTTTGAAGGGACCCTAAATGTCATCTAGTTCCAAGCCCCCTGCCATGGGCAGGGATGTTTTTTGAGACTGGTCTCCAAAAAGAAGTGGATTTGGTGGCAGGATGGCTCCCAGTAACTGGACGAAAGAAAATGTCACGCCCAGCTTCAAGGAGGAGGATGTGGGGAAACTACAGGCTGGTCAGCCTTACCTTAGCCTTCAGGAATATTATGGGGCAAATTCTCCTGACAGCCATGTCTACCCTCTTTGTAAGGCAAGAAATTGTCTGGGAATAGCTAGGACAGATTAGCCAAAACCAAATCTTGTCTGACCCTTCTGATTGCCTTTTATAATGAGCTGAGTGGCTTAGGGTACCAAGTGAATGTTATCTTGGCTTGAGTGGTGGTTGAGGAGATAACTCCAGACTCTTGGAGGCAGTGGGCACAGGCTGTGGGAAGTTCAATCAAACCTGCGTGAGGATCAGCTTCTTTACAGCAAGAGTGGTTACTGGAACAGGTTCCTGGGAAGTGCCAGGGAGTGTCCATCCTTCAAGATACTAGAAACTCAAGTGGCCAGGGCCCCAGGCAGCCTCTTGACTTCCGAGTTAGCTCTGTTTTCTGTAAGGATTGTACAAGATCATGTCTAGACAGCCCTAAAATATGCTGTGATAGTCAACAGACTAATGAGGATTTAGGGCCCTGGTAATGAAGTATATCAGATGCAACTTAAAACGGTTCACATGTATACAAATTTCTAACCTCTCTCTTTCTAAAGTCAGATACTTTGGAGCATCCTAACATGGTGTGGGAAGTGAAGACAAATCAAATGCCTAATGCAGTTCAGAAACTCCTTCTGGTAGTGGACAAGAGAACTTCAGGGATGAACGAATCACTGGAGTTGTTGAAGTGCAATGAAAACCTGCCCTCTTCTCCTGGATATGCATCCTGTGACGAGCACATGGAACTTGGTAAATAACATGATTTTTTCAGAAGAAACTGGATTCTGAAGTTTCTTATAGATGTCCTATACTGAAATTACTGGAAGTTGACTGAATGAGATTCCTGATTTTCAACTTGAGAAGGGCAGGGAATTGTGACATCTGAAGGGCTCACTTTGCAGTCACTTTTCCCTTTAACCCATTTCCAGTTCTGACACACTGGCCTGTTGACTCAAATGTATTCTTGAACTCAGAGCCACAAATTTCTGCTTCTAATCCCCAGAGGAGTGGGGTTTCTTTGGCACAAGAAAAACAAACAGAAAGCTCAAGAGCTCCTCTAAAGGGAAATTATGTTGCTTTAGATCTGCTGCAAATAAAGATTCTGGGATAGGGGAATGTTGGTCCTTACATATTGGAGAAAAACAGCATATACTTTAGAAAGTGTTGATATAATCAGTGAGATATTAACACATTTAATTGAAGGTATGGAGTGATTAAGAGTATTGATACTTAGTTACATGACAGCATATAGCACAGACTTCTAACAAGCTGGGCTCTTTTCTGCGATTCTGCATGGAATATGAAAGATATATATTACTGATAGGAATTCACCCTACCAGGCTGTATACACAGCTTTCATGGTTTTTTTAATCTGAGTTATTTAACTCCAGTTCCCTGGTGGAAACCTTTTACCTTGAACATGGTCTGATGTTGAATTTTTTTAGTGTCACACCTTCAAGGACAGATTAGTTTAGTTGTCTTTTGTGGAATGTTTTAGTATTTTAGTGAAGCACATTGTTTTTGAATAATTCTGCAGTATAGTTCTGTGTAAACTGGTCAATCGAGTAAAAACTTTAAAATCAGAACTACATTTTTACCTAGTTACCTAATTTTTTCTTAAATTTCTTGTGTGAATGTATAATCGACTAGAGATGTTACTATTTCTGTGGCCATTTTTATTAATAGGGTTTGTGAAATGTTGGTAGTTGTGATATGAGAAAATAAAATTATTTTATTGTGGTTCCTTTTTTATTTTAATTTGCAAGATTTGGGGTCAGCTAGAATTGAGAATAATGATGGTAATTTGTGCATTTCTTTGTAGATGATCTTCCTGAATTACAGGCTGTGCAGACAGATTCTACCCCACCTGCACTTTTTCAGCTTGGTGCTGATGTTTCACATCAGGAATGTTCAAGGCCTTCATGGAGCCAACATACCTCAAACAGCAATCCAGAAAATGCTTATTCTTGTGAGAATGGGGTGAACTGGTTGACAGAATTAGCAAATATAGCCACAAGTCCTCAGAGTCCTTTGATGCAGTGCGCCTTTTATAACAGGTACTGACACTCATTTCAGTTTTGAACTATAGAGATTATAATGCTGTCTCCAGAAACATTTCCTTCACTCTTTAAACCCTCTGACTGTGAACTGGAGCCTTATTTTTTGGTCTTTTTATTTTTTCTGTGAATGCATGCACAGAACTCGTCCCATAGCCTGGTGCAAAAGCTGCTTAGTTTCCAGCCATGAATGACATAGGATGGTATAAAGACATTGCCTATCCACAGCAGGCTCAGAAGTTATGCACATTTACCTCATGTGAAGCAGCGGATAAAAACTAAGAGGAGTTTGTTACATTAAATTCTTAATGCTTTCTAGTGCACAGACTTCAGATTTTTCTTTTAAACAACTAGTTGGAAATCTAGTGCAATGTGTATCTTAGTAATAACTGTCTCAGGTTTGTGATCTGTAAATTCTGTAAGGTTGTGAGCAACAAGTGTGGGATCTTGGAAATTTCTGGGCTTCACATTTTATTGTACAGCTTTTCTTAGGTTTATAATCAGAAAACTCAATGCAATACTGTTAATAGTCATGGAGTTGAGATTTAATCATTTGGACAGAGCAGATGTCTTTACATTATCTTTAAGAGCTGGTATTTACTTCAAGATCTGTGTAAAAACTTCAGCATTGTGGTAAGGAGATGCCACTGTGGAACTGCTGTTGTCATTTGGGTGCTATACAGAACCTATGCAGGAGTTATGCTAAATGTTCTCTTTGCCTGGGCTTGCACCCTTTAATCATCCCTTTGAAATATTGGTGTGTGGGAGGTTTATTTGGTGTTCAGCTCATGCAAATGGAAATACTTGCAACAAAAGCATTTTAGAGTAATGGCAGCAAAGTCTCATGTTGTCTTAATCTGAGATATTTTAAAATACATGTTTCTGTTGCAGATCATCTCCTGTTCGCATAATAGCAACAAGCAAAAGTTTACATTCCTATGCACGTCCTCCACCAGGATCTTCAAACAATGATCCTAACTTCTCCAAGAATGATGTGGATGAAACACCAGTCAGACATGAAAGGGTGAGTTGTTCTGAAACATTTTAAGATAAACATGTAAGAGTAATGGGTTAAGTTTTTTGAAAAGGGAAACTGGTTTAAAAAAGAAAAACATAGTGTTACTACTATTGCTATTTAAGCTAGATTTTCTGTTAGTTTTCATTTTACCACACAGGGTAGGCTTGTAGTGCTACTTCATATTTTTTGTGACGAGATCACTTTATAAGAAAGCTCTCCTTCTGCTGTAATTCCTTCTATGACAAGCTTTAAAAAACTATGTTAACTTGTTTGATGCCTCAGAAGGAAATATGCATCCCTCTTCTTTTAGATCTACAAAACCTGTCAGTCCTATGTCTCCTTTTCCCTTATATTAATTTGTATCTGAAATCTGTCTGTTAACAACACTGAATTTTCTCCAGTGATTTATCTACAACTGCCTTGAGTCTACAGCTTTCCAGTAATTGGACTATAGAGTAATGTGCTTTGAGTGATTCTGTAGATGACCAAGGAATGATGAGGTGTAAAATGCTTACACATGAGCATAAGATAATCCATAGGGGTGAAATGAGTCTCAGAGAATGAAACTCAAAAATGTCAAGCTGCATCTCAGAAAAGGAGATGAAAATGCTCCATTCACATTTACTACATTCCTTTAATCTTTGTCTTCGTGTTACATTCCTATTAGTATTTAAGGCAAAATGATGTCACAAGTGCAAATTAGAGACTGTCTTAAGACATTTAAGACCAGCCCTAAAATACTGTGCAGTAAAATACCAACACCATTTTGCTTTTTTTTTAACAGGCGAATAGTGAATCAGAATCTGGCATTTTCTGCATGTCATCACTTTCAGATGATGATGATTTAGGATGGTGCCATTCCTGGCCCTCAACTGTCTGGCATTGTTTTCTAAAAGGTAAAATAACATGTATCATGAAATAAGTATTTGTTTTATCTTGTCCTTTTTTTTTTTTCTTGTAGCACAGGCTTTTTTTACCTAACACTAATGTTCTTTTTCCCTTGAAAAAATCTCTTAGGCTCTCGTTTGTGCTTTCATAAGGGACGCAATAAAGAATGGCAGGATGTTGAAGACTTTGCAAGATCTGAAAGCTGTGGAAAAGAGGAAAATCTCCCAGTCAGTCCTTACAAGGTAGCCGTTAGTTCTAATAAATTCACTGCAATACCTGTAACAAATACTTAGTTTCTTACGTTACCCCTGTGCCTGTAATTACTGCCTCAGGAAAACAGATTGGCATTAATGTTGTTTAGAGCAGATCATTGTGCTGTTTGAGTATCTCATTGTAAAGCACTTGAACTGAATTAATTGATGTATGTTTTGAATGTTGTATCATCTTTATTAATTTCTAGCAAGATAGAAATGCCCATTAGAATATTGTTATTTTTTAATATAATGTATGATGATGAGTATACACCTGTAGTATACACAGATACATGCTTTTCTTGGGGGAAATTTTTTGAACTGTATGTGTGTTAACAGGACTATGGTTCCAATGGTTTGAAGTTGATTTCTCATGAAGAAAGCATTTCCTGTGGTGAGTCAGTGCTGAAGCTGACTTTTGATCCTGGCACAGTAGAGGATGGCTTGCTTACTGTAGAATGCAGACTCGATCATCCATTTTATGTTAAAAATAAAGGTATGAAATACCTCAAGTACACTTGGTTGTACATTAAAATACTCTCAGAAGGTGATTGCAGATTTTGTTGGCATCCCATACTGTTCAAGGAAGTGATAGTCGTGGTGTAGAAATTACTGTCTTTGTAAAGAAATCCAGAATATGAACAAACAAAACTGTAAAGCCATAAAGCTCCAGGAAGACTGCCTATCTCTTAAGGAAAGATTTGATTGAGTATATCAGTGGAGCTCAGGAAAGCAGAAAGAACGGGGGTGGGGGGAAGAAAGGAAAACTGCAAATAAGGGAGGCTTTTCTCACTTGCTAAACATGGACTTTTGATGGTAAAAGTTTCTAGGTTTTGATTCCTTTTTTGCTAGAATGAGATTTTATTTGAGATAAAAATAAACCGTTTGCAGTAAAAATTCCCTAAGTAAGTGTTTCTGGTTTTCCTTTTGGGTGAAAGAAACTACATCAGAAAATTTTATAAAATTATGTAATTTCGAGATACAGGATTGCTCCAATGAAGAACTGGAGAGATTGTCTGGCCGTTTGTCTAATTTAACTCTTTACCACTTCAGGTTGGTCATCTTTTTATCCAAGCTTGACTGTGGTACAGCATGGCATTCCATGCTGTGAAATGCATCTTGGAGATCTGTGTCTACCTCCTGGACACCCTGATGCCATTAACTTTGATGATTCAGGTGTTTTTGATACATTTAAAAGGTAATTTTTGGATAAAGTGGCCTCAGTGGTTCTTGTATTTAATGAGTAGGCACCTTAAGTCTAGAAGAATTTTAAGCATTATAGAGAATAGTTTTGGTAATACAAGACAAATGATATGGAAAAATAATACTAGGAAAGCTGTGTAATTATGTGCTCTGCTAAATTGCAAAGTAGTGCCTTGGAGTGAAATAACTTTTTAGCCCCTTTTTAGGGCAGTTTAAGACATTAGATAAAACAGTAAAAATATATATATTGTCTTTATAAATTCTCCAGGTAAAATGGATTATGTTTGAAAAACCTAGTACTAATTTTTGACAATAGTATGTCTGCTAGCTGTTAACCTCATGCTTCATATGCAACACTATGTCTGAATTATCTGAGTAGTTTCTTAGTGGTAAATGCATGTGCAATGGCTTTAGAATACAGTATGTTCATAATTAGTTATTACTATTTTTGAATAATCTGGTTTTTGGGATTCTTTTATATTAGATCAAATTTACCTAACTTCAGAGCTTGATTAACGTTGGGGTTTGCCTGAGCTGGAACTTCAACCAGATAACCTTCAGAGGTCCTGTTTACCATAAATTGCTCTAAGATTCTAAGGAAATTATAAAGATTTTCCACACTATTTTGGGATTTTAAGGTTCCGTAAAATCCATATTTTCCTATGATGTTAGTGCCTTTATAGCATCTGTTTTTAATCAGTTGAGCTTTGGTTTTTTACGATAGAAAAAAAGGAATTTAAGATGCTGTTTGCAGTTCAAGCCGTGAGAGCTCTTGTATGATTTCAGTCTGGCATAGAGTGAGTTCAGATTGCTTGGCTTCACTCATTTGCTGTCTGGGCTTTTTTTCTTATTATTAACTCCTATTGTGAACTGCCTATGTAGAGAGCTTTTAGAATCATTGTATCTACATCTCACTGAAAAATCTGGATTTCTGGCTCCTTACTAATTTGCAGCCCAGCTGAATACTGCCTTGTACTTCTAATTCCTTGTCTTTCTCTGGGCCGAAGGGAGTGATTGAGAAAGGAGCATGCAGCAGCTGCAGCTGTGATAACAGGACAGAAGAATTAAAAACAAAATCCTGTTGCTGTGTTATGGGAAGGAGATAAGTAATAGGAAGGGTGCTGGCCTGTTGTAGAACAGAGAGGTCCTTTCTCCTTATCTTGGGAGAGCCTGCAAGATGGTTGGCATTATCCCTTCTTCGCTGCCTTGTACTTTGCTGAGGGATGTTGGAGGCCACTTTTAGGCTCCGCTCTTCTGCGTAGTTCTGTCCCACAAAAGGAGATACCTTTGCAGATGGGGGCTGGACTGCAACATGCAGCATTTCCTTGCTAGTAGTTCTACTTGGTGTCCGCAAAAAAGCTCTTCAAACCCCTTATTTTGGCCATAAATCATGCAACTATAGCCACATTGAGCAGTGGGTAAGAGGAGCCTTAGCATATATACATTTTATGTTTATCTTGTGGTGGTGACTTAATGGTTTGGATTTATGATTGAGTAGCCCCTTTCCAAGATTGCTTTCCCCATATAGCATGCTAAAAACAGCATAGCCTGTTCCCATCTGGAGATGGTAACAGTCTGTGGAATTAAACTTGAGGAGAAATGTCGCGGTTTTGTCAGTAGAGGGCAGGGGTTTGTCAGCACTAAATCAAATAGTGCGACATCATGGGGCTCTGAGCAGGGTTTTAACCTCACTGAAAGGTTTCTGTGTAAAATAGCATTTATTCAACTACCTAGAGAAGTTATTTGTACAGTAGTGAATATAATATAATTTATTTTAATATAGTGGTTTCATATTTGCCCTTAATATATTTGCAAGTGAACTCAACTGCTTATTCTTCCCTTTCTGTACTTGTCATTCACTGATCAGGTTTGATTTAGGGTAAGGACAGAAGCAAAAAGAAAGAAGTGTGTTTAAAAAGAGGATGAAGTTTGAAGACATTTTATGGTTAACTGATATATAGCTGAGGAAAGTACACAGCAGATCATGTGAAGTTGCAGCCTCCATCACGCTGAAGAAAATACTAACTTGCCTGCCAAAGTCTTGTTGTAGTTTTTTGCTTTTCACACTGACATCCACATCAAGCACAAATCATTATGTCACACAAAAGAGAGAAAAATACTAGAAATGTAGTACAATTGAAGAGTGGACATATATTTAGAGATTTTACATGACAACTACTCAATGGCTTTATGATTTGTCTTTTCCTTGTAGTTACGATTTTACCCCGATGGACTCCTCTGCAGTGTATGTGCTCAGCAGCATGGCTCGCCAGCGTCGCGCTTCGCTGTCCTGTGGGGGATCAAACAATCAAGATGCTGAGAGATCAGAATGCAGTAGTAAAAACTGTGCCTCTGCTGCATCGTCACATCTTTCCTCCAATCCTTTGTACAGCAAAGCTGGCAAAAGCCACAGCTCAGGGACTGCAAGTACTGTGAGTGCCACTTCTCCAAACAAGTGCAAAAGACCAATGAATGCCTTCATGCTTTTTGCCAAAAAATACAGAGTTGAATACACTCAGATGTATCCAGGGAAAGACAACAGGTAATGATACAAACTGTAGTTTTGCTATTACTGGTGAGTTAGAAGAATATCTGTGTCCCACCTTTAGATTTAAGTAGCCTAAATCTAGCATTTGAAATAAAATGTGTGTTTTAAGAACAAGTTTTGAAAGATGTTAACATAAAGAGTAATTTATGAGTGGACTGTGAATATTTACAGTACTCAGTGAACTTGATACAAGACAGTTTTGGCAAACTTACCTTCTGAGAAAACATTTGGGTAAAGCAACTGATCCACGTGTATGTGTACACCGGCAGAGGCACAAATAGAGAACAGCCTTTGCTTATGGTGATGAGGTGCTCTGTTTGTGTGCTATAATGGAAAAAATGGAGTTTCTGGTTTTTCTAATTAAGTCTTGACATATTATTGCAAATTGGTCATGAAGTTACAAGCATTTATTTCCAGTCTGTATATCCTGTTGAAGAATGGAGTACTGATAGTTAGGATATCTCAAAGATCATAACCCAGACAGCACATTGCCAAATTTTGCTTGCCCTAAAGGCATTCAGCAATCTGCTGAAACTTGCAGGAAGAGTCATATGACTGTGTTTGGGGAAGAGGTCTTGTTAGTTTGTTTTTTTGTTCTTAATCTCTAGCATGTTTGCTTCTCAATATTTATAAAGATTTCCATTACCTCTGTTTAAGTAATATTTGGTGCTATGTGCACCAGTATTTGTGCCTATGTAAATAGAAACTAAAACGCATGAACATGAACTGATCTTAGGTTTTTTTTAATGTATGTAATTTTATAAAAACTGCTACTGTAAAAATTGCATTGTGACATAAAAATTCTAGAACTAAATCTGGTAAAAATTAAAGTTGACAGGGCTTTGAAAGGGTTTTTACTATTTTATAATGTTCTAATAAGGAGGCTGTAACTGGTGCTGGGATATAAAATCCTGCCAGACAAATCTCACCCAGTCTTGTGTGCCCTGACAATGATGTTCTGTAATGTTTGTAGTAAGTTCAGTGAAGCAGATCTGCTGCCTTCACATTCATTGCAACTATCAATGAGAAATGGAACAGAATGTCAGCCAGGAAAGTTTATGATGGTTATATATTTAATTGAAAATGCTGATTTCAAATGGATGCAGTGAACTGGAGCTGCAGCTGCATGGATGTGAAAATGAACATTCCAGCGAGCAGGTTTACCTTGAAGGGAAGTGATGACAAAGTTACAAGTATGGTTCAAAATGCACTGCTCACTGTCGTGCTTGGAAGGCAGTGCATTTTGGGTGCAGTTTCGTGGCATCCATAAAACACAGGACAGCAGAAATAGCACTGGTGGTAATTGATACAGACATTCAGCTACTGTCACTCCAGTGTTGCTGTGGCATTCATTAATTTAGCTGTTGGGAGGCAACTCTTACGTTTTTTAAATGTAAGTTTGTGTCATTTTCAGATTACTGTGTAGGTCTTACAACATAGTAGCCATTTCTGTACAGTGGAGTTCTTAGGTTTGCTAAAGTTATTTCCTTACGGGAGTTAAGAAAGGACAGAACTGGAGGTATTCTGAGTTAAATGGTCTGTTCTGAGACAAAGCAGCTCAAGGCGTGTCACCAAGACAGTGAGCTTGTAAACTTTCAAAGCACAAGTCAAGAGTCACATTATACTTAAAACTACTGTGGACTGCAAGATTGTGTTAGAAAAACTTAGGTGTTAGGGCTGCACTTGTTTTATTTTCTAGATACTGTTCACTGTAACACTGTAACCATGGTTGGACTTGGTTGTGTGTTCAGAAATTCTTTGAGTAGAGATGAGGGAAATAATATTTTTGTTTTGAAATAAAAAGATTTCATGGTGCATTTTTATTTGGAAAGGCAATGGCTTTTACTGCAGACCTGCTCTCTCTGGGTCACCATGTTCCTTTCTGAGGGGTGTGAGTGATCAGCAAAAGCTGGTGACCCAGAGCAGACAGGTTTCTGTTGATATGCCTCTGGATACTGTCAAAAGATGAAAAATCTGCTAATTAAACTGGGTGTGTTTGCTTCTGATGACAGACCAAAGATACTGGTTCTCAGTCTGGATAGAAAACCAGAAATTCCGTTGCCAAAGAGGCTGTGCCAGTGGGTTTGTTGGTGATGGGATGTGGTGTCCCCTGGAGGAGTTTACTCTAAGGAGTCACCAGAGCACGTGACAGCACAGGCTCAAGGGCTGTCCCCACACACTTTGGGATGTGGTCCCAGAGTGCTCTGCAGCTCGTGGAAACCTGAACAGCACCACATGGCCTTGCAGGATTCAAATCCATTTTTTTGCTGTGGTGCAGAACAGCCTTCAGGATTGCTCTATGTGCCATATTATGGAAATGGTAGATGACACTCCACTTGTCTTGATTCAGTTTGAGTATCTTTTCTGCCAGCAAGGAACTTAGGAGAAAGAAAAGGACTTAGTTGTGTCCACTTTTTTCTTAGAGCCAGTCACAGAACTCTCACTGCTGTAATCTGAAGCCAAAGTGTACAAACTACTTGGTAGCTTTAATAGTCGTTGATAAGAGCTGTTGTTTAGAGATTTTCATTCAGCTAAAAGAGTTAAAGCTTTAATGGGATATTGATCCAACATTTGGGAGTGCAGTTAAGCAATATGGCAGGATAGTACAGGGAAATGTTGTAAAAAGACGTAGAGTTTATAAGGAAATGAATTAATTCAGCTTCTGGAAATGGTTATAGATGTGTCAGAAAAAATGGTTCCCTTTGCACAGGAATGGGAACTTAACAGTATGTTCCACCCAGGATGGATTAAAGGTGGAGGAAGCTACAGATATTGATTAAATAGACATGTGGACTTGCAGTTAATCAAATATTTGGCTGAGGTCATATTCAGTTCATTGCTCTAATTATTAGAGAACATATTTTCAGCAAATCTGTCATATGATCTGCTAGTATGAAAGTAGAGCAAAACAAATGTGAGTTACCATTTGGTGGTGGTTTTTTTAACATCTCTATTTTGCTGGTTTATGCCAGTTGCTGCATATTCAAATGTACGCTCTTTGAAATGTTAAAATGTTCATTGACCCATGCTCAGCTAACACAGAAGTCTCAGCTGTTTAACAATTCAAAGAACTATGAGAAGATAATCACAAATATGATTATTAAAAATTTTAAGATACAGTTGATTTCTTCTTTGCATGTTATTTCCACATATAACTCAAATCTTCTTTAAAGTGCTCAGATAAAAAACAACAAAAAAAATCATGGTATTTCTTAGCACTGTCCTGACTGTACTGTAAACATTTATCTTGCAGAGCCATAAGTGTGATACTTGGTGACAGGTGGAAGAAAATGAAAAATGAGGAAAGAAGGATGTACACACTAGAAGCCAAGGCCTTGGCAGAGGAGCAGAAGCGTTTAAATCCTGACTGTTGGAAAAGAAAACGAACAAATTCTGTATGTTTGTGAAGCAGTCTTTTTCATTAGGCAGTTACCTGTGTTCAGATGGGTGGCTACAGTGTGTTTTGTTCAGAATAAGCTGCTTTCTTAGTAGCCAAAACCTTCATTTACTCCCCTGTGTTGTGTAACCTGCTTTTGGCAGTTTGGCAGGAGATGGATCAGGAGAGGGTCTGTCTGAATATTTTATGAGAGTTCTGTTTTTATGTGAATTTTATGTGAGTTCTGTTGTACTGAAAGTTAGTGTGCTTGTGAAACGCAGAGGAAGGGCACATGGTCTTTTGCTTTGAAGTGAGTTCATAAGGTTGTACCTGAACTTTTTTCCTTCCATAAAAGCTTTTTCTTTACACGTTTTTCTGTTTTTCTTACTGATAATTTATATCAGCATATATGAAGATACTGAGGGAGGATATTTATTACTCTATTCACTTGTAAAATAAATACAGTAGATAACACTACTTCTGTAGGGAAATAAGTTGTTTTCCACTTTGTAGAAAGCCATCAATCTAAGAGTCTGCACCAATGTATTAGTAGGTGGTGGATGTATTAAGAAAGAGAAGGGCTTTCAAGCTGAAAGATCAGGTAAAGCAGACATCAAAATGAGATTCTGTTTGTTCAAGTAGAAGAGTAGATTGGAAGGAAACATCCACTGAGGTGCACAGAGTGCTTGCCAAGTTCTTCCATTTTATGCCTGGGTAGGAGCTTGAAGTGTGGTGTGGACTTCATCTACATGGCTGGTGAAACAGTCCATCCATGTGGTGTAAGATTTCGTCCTCAAGTTACCCCCTTTCCTTTGATGTGTAAATGAGGCTTTTTTCTCAAGAGCATATGCAAGTGTTGCCTTAAGACTGAATAAGAAATGCTCCAACACTGAGTTGCTTCTTTCTGCAGCACATACTTTGTGCAGTTTCCAGTCCCTTGTTGCAGAAGGTTCCACCAAGTCCCAGCTGCTAGAAACAAGCTGTTTTTCTGTTCACTGCATTCTATTTTAATCAACAGTGACAGTTTCTGTTAGATTTCCTTGTGGGTTTATTTAAAATAATATTATTTACTCTGCTCTTACACTACTGCAGTTTTGGGCTTTGGATGGTGAGATCACAGGCTCAGCTGTGAGTTTCAAGCAACTCAGAGGCATGTTTGTGTGTAGCTGTGTAGTGATGGGTTGGCCTCAGTAAGGCTTTCTTACCCTGCCTTGTAGTGGGATTTTCTTTGTCCCTACAGTCTTCAGGCCAAGAGAACAGGATCTGTAGAACCTGTTACCTCAGTGTTACAGCAGGAAATACCCTTTATAATTGTTTTAGTTCAGTGAACTGAACTGTTAGCAGTCTAGTAACTTTACTCAGTAATGACAGTGGGCTCCAGGCTGTGACAGAGAAGTCGTGATGGTCTTTCGATGATCAGGGAATAAAACTGTCTGGTTTGGCCTTTTTGTTTTCTTCCAAATAACTGACCAATTGTTAGAAATACTTGTGGCTTTCAGAACAAGTGTTTGCTGCCCCTTTGCCTGCTAATTGCTAACCTGGCTTTCTCTTCTCTTTTCTCAGGGCTCACAGCAGCATTAAGCCAGAATTTTCCTGTTAACTCTGTATTTACGAAATGGCTGTTGCTTGTTCGCAAGAAGATGCAAGACCAAGGTCTTACTATTTGTTGTGACTATGTGTGACCATAAAATACTGGCACCATCATGGAAATGATCTGAGTGCAGATTTGCTTTTTACAATAGAACATTAAGTAAGCTAAAAACTATCAGCATTTTAAACCAAATTGCCTTACTTTTCTTCCAAACTTCATTATGTATCAGGTAATAGGCTTGAAAATGGATATCCTGTGGTGCTAAAGTACTTCAGAAAGAGGAGAAGGAGATATGTATAAATGTTTATTTTTAAAAGAAAATGTACAAAAAGGGGAATTTTAAAATATGTAACAGCTGTTCATATACATTGATTCTTATTGCTGATTAATATGTATTGCACAACTGTATTATTAATTGCGATTCTGGGGCCTGGGATTTTCTGAAATGGTAAAGTGTTATTATCAGCTTCCAGCTTCCCAGCCTGCCCTGCTGCCAGCAAGTTACCAGAACATGTGAGAATGGAAAGCCTGGTGTGATGCAGCAAGGGAGCTGCTGCTTGGGATGCCACTTAGAAAACTTGTATCCACAAGGGAGATATTTGTGCATCAGCTGGCACTAGTGAGAGCTATCATTTCGTGGTGGAAACAATGGCCCAGGACAGGATGAAATGAATAAATAGCGTTATCTCAAGAAAAGTGGTGCTGTTGGTATCATCACCATCATAGTTATAACTCTGTGTTTTGTCTTTGCCACATATTCTACAATATTTTATTTTGCCATAAGACATCTTTATGGTGGGGGCAAACTTTGCACTTAACTATACGTGCAACACTTGCACTTTACTTTTTTTCTTCTCCAACTGTCTAAAATTAGAGCAGCTGCGTTAGGATTACAATTGCTTCTGCTGTGAACATTTACAATCATGGCTTTTCCTGTACTAAACAGCTGTGTGTTGTTTTTTTTTTTTAAGAATCACAACTGTAAATTTCAGTTTATGACACATCTACATGATGTTGCCCCTAAGATTTTTGCACACTATATTCTTGTATATTATTTCAAATAAATTCATTAAAATTTGGTGTTGCGTATTTTATAAAATGAAGAAGACTAATCACGAAGTCAGCCCTGCAGCAATGAACATGTTCTGCATGGAAGTCTACACATGAACCCATCCAAAGTATACTTTAATTAAGCTTTGTCATTAGGAAGCTAGTGAAGAATTTCAAATACTGTTTTCAGGATTGGATAGTCAATGTTCTTTATTACAGTTTAAGCAAAAAGAGTTGAAATCAATATAAATTATTTCTAAGCAAATAGTGCAAGAGAGAATCATTTAGGTTAGTTATAAATATTTTTCCTTGTGTTAAAATTAGTGATTTTTAGATGGAAACTGATGATTCAAATGTTTCAAAAGTAGTTTTCTGAATATGGCTAAAGTGTATTCAACTGTTTAAAACCATACTTGTAGGAAAAGAGCTGCTTCCTTATTTGAGATATTCAGCAATTACACTGTAATACTTGAGTTCTAATTTTATACTTTTCTAAATTCAAAAGGAATGCTTAAGAATGTTTCAATTAGATGTAGACTTACAGCACATAAAAGTTGTACAATTTCCTTACGATATTTCTAAGTAAGTTCCTGTAATGTGAACATAAAGCAAGAAGACAGAAGTTTCAGACATGAAGTAGGAAAACATTTCATTGTAAAGCTGATATACTTGGGGATAATTTACATGAACAGTAAATACAGATGTGGCACCAAAGCCCCCGGCCCTGTTACCATCCACTCCCTGGTATGAGAGCGTTGTCCAGCTGTGTTCACTGAAGGGTTGACATGGCTTTCTGCAGCAGCTGAACCATTATGGGATAGACTGGTGCAAACTCCTTTCCCTCTCTTGTTCTCACTGATTGAACATAAGCTTCCAGTGCACCACTAAAAAAAAAGAAGTAAAGTAGCTAAAGCAATTAAGTACTGTAAATTCAGGATCTGCAACTGAAATTAATTGCCTTCTTCCCTCCTGCAAAATTTTCCTCAGATGGTCCTACTTGTCTGTGGAAGGAAGTGAGCAAGGAAGGCCTTGCAAAGCTCTGCATAATTGTTTCATGATCTTTCTCTCCTTTCTTGCATGTTTTGAGGAGCAAACAAGTTAACATTTAAATAAGCAGCAGCATGTTGCAGATGGCTTGAAATGACAGCTCTGACGCACAGACTCGGGCTCAGTGCTGCACTGGTAACCTTTAGAAAGGAAGAGAATAATCTCCAGCTGCTGCAGATGCTGAGAGTGCGACTTCAGCACGAAAACTGGGGCACTGGTGAACACCCGCCATGCCCTGAGGTGATTCCTGGCCCAGCCTTTTGAACTCCCGCCGTCCTCGGAAATGCACGCTAACTCCAGACAGGGCTTGGGCAAGGCACGGCCTGGCTCTCTTACACGTTGTCACAGGATGTCACACATAGAGTCATTGTGTGTGAACTGCACAAATAAAACATGGCAAAGCTAAAAGGGGCAACTGTGGTGACATACTTTGTACGTAATTTAACTTGCTTTACAACACAGGGTCACCTTTTAGCCGACATTCTAGTACACATTGTTGAGTGACAGCATATTTGTAAAACAAACACTGTAAGTGCTCATCTGTTGAGATTCCAACTTACTAATTCATTAAGTAGGCCAAGCTAGTGTTGTCACACTCATACAGCTTTGAATTTAATTTTCTTCCCCTTTTCTGCTTCTATTTCTTCATGTAACTGATACAATCATGGAGTTTCCTTCTAAAACTCGTTTACATTTGCGCTATTTACAGCAAAACTGACAAATCTAAGAAAATGCACGAACAGACCCCATTTCAAGTGGAGACTCAACTCCTGGTACCTGGCTATTCCTCTTCTAATACAAAGTATCACCACAGCCCTTCCCAGCCCTTCCCAGCACCAGCCCGAGGACAGTGGGTCCTGCTGTGAATGCAGTCACTGAGGAGGGAGTGGTACTGGGTTTTGTCTCCTGCATTCCTTTCTGGAAGTGCAGGATGCACCAACACAGCTGTTCTGTCAGTGAGGGAGCCTGCTGGCTTTTAGTAACATGGCAGGAACATTCCCAGTCCCACTGGGAGAAAGCAGATGTCGTGCACATCTGGTGAACGGGGCGGGGGGCACGGGGGTCAAGGGAGATGGTAACACAGAGCAACTGCAGCCTTGTGCCTATAAATACACACCCACTGCTGTGGGATGGTGGGCTGTGGAGGCAGAGCTGCATTTATGTTTGCTGCTCCTTCCAACAAACAAACCTTTGGTGGAACCCTGCATTCCTGCACGAAGAGTTCACGGACCTAAGGCAGCGCTGCTCCCTGGTACGTGCCTGCTGGCAGCGACAGGCAGTGAATCAAGCAAGGCTTAAGGAAAGCAGAAGTACTGAGGAGTGAGATTCAGCCCATGTTTCACACAGGCTCCTCCTGGAGTAAGATGGTAAGAGAGGAGCAGCCAAGATCCCTGTGTGATGCTGCAGCTCCAAGAAGCCTCAGATGAGCCCACCAAACCTGACAAACGAGAAGATGCAGGGTAGGAAGATGCAGGGTCACAGTACACTTGGGTGCCTGTGAGTAAAGATGCTGCTACATCAGCAAGGGCTTGGCCCTTCCTCAATGACTCGAACCCATCCATGTCAGAGCATCGCTGGGAATATTCAGCTAAATTCATTTATCAGCAAGAGGAAGATGCTCTTGAGGCCAAGAGCCTGTGCTTAGTTCGCTGGAGAGACGAGTCTGAGCTCTGGGTTCCAAGAAGCCACTGACAGCAATGACAGCCCGGCCCCACGAGCTGGTCCTGGGGCTGCTCCCGCTCCTGCCAGCACTTCCCACGCCCAGCAACGCGTGCATGGATCCGTCAGCCTCGCTGCCAGCGCGCACCACGAGGAGCTGGCTGGCCCCACGTGCAGTCCCTGCTAATGGAGTTTGATGGAGAGAGTGAAGCGTGCAATTGTGCAATCAAAGAACCCGAAGCAGCTTCACTTCTGAGCATGGGAATGAAACAGCATAGGCACGAGGTGATTCCCACCACAGTTCCTGATGTCCCTATGCAGCATCCAGACTTCACAGGCCCTCTTTGCTGAAGCCCAGGGCATATTGTCTGAGACTGGGGGGACACAGAAGAAGGATGGACTGGATTGCTGGAGAGTTGAGCAGCTTCAGAAAAATAAAGTTAGTGAGCACAGAAACAGTTCCTCATGTTGGCCTTGGTGCACTTGAGAGCTCTTCAATTTCGGTAACAACTTACTCATGGAGCTACTGCTGAGGGGTCCACACCAGGTACCAATACACAGTGAGGAGTCACTTTGAGTTCTTCATACAGCAAAAAACAGCAACAGAGAAGCAATCCCTTGTTACAGGCAGAAAGGCAGGGGAATAATATTTATTTTATCTAGCTAAAGTAAAGCTGACCTTTTGCACCTGGTCAGCTCCCTGAAAACCTTCAGCCTCCCTCCTTCCCAAAGGTCCCTGGGGAGCAGCACAGGGTCTACAGGGAAAGAGGCAACTAAAAAACTGCTTGCTGTGGCCACAAAGTGCTTTGGGTGCGCCTCACTTCACTCCCAGCAAAGGCCATCAGCATCATGAACTGCAGAGAGATTAGGCACAGCCACAGGTTTATTTTAAATCCAAGATTTAGAGAGAAAAAGTGAGACTGAGGGAATGGGACAACAGGATATTGTGCTTTTTAGATAAACTGGCCTCTTGTGGCAATGAGGGGGCAGCATGTGATGAGCAGACTGAGCAGCAGGTGGGAGATACAGGCAGGGAAAGCTCAAGGATGACATCAAGGATGCCATCCTGATGAGGGGAGATGCTTCAGAAGAGTCAGAAGTGTCTCACATTTCCAGTCACATCAGCACTCAAGTGCTCTGGTCAGCAGTAATTGTTAGACATGTTAGATGTTAGTTACCTGATACAAAGAATAGTCCCTTGTATTAAAACGACAGTTGAGAAACTCCTGTGAGTTTTCTTACTGTAGCTGTCATTCATCTCGCTAAATCTCTCCCCTTCCACTCAGCAGTGGCCCTGTCTTTTCCTTTCTATACACTCCTCAAAGTTTGTTGGGCTCAAATAGTTTTCTGAAGTCCTCAAAAGCTGAAAATAGAAAAAAACCATATTGACCTGCTTAACTTAGAAAGCTCTAACACCTCTTGGTGAAGTTGTGGGTTGGCATCATTATCCAGATGGTAACACTGCTATCCCTTAACTGACTTATCTCCTTGCTTTGAAAAAGCCCTTGAAAAAGATTACAGAGATAACTGGATAGATAAAAGGGAGAAGCTTTACCCTAAAAACAACACCCAAAACCACTCAATGTGAGCCCTTGATAATCCCTTGCCAGACTGTTATTCCCATCAGATCAAACAAGGTGGAATGAGATTTAGGCTATGCTATGTGCCATACACCAGTATTACAGTCCCACAGTCACACCTTCTAGCAGCTTTTATCGTTTTTCCTTCTGCCCCAAAAGAATCTGATTTAACTGGCAAAACCAACTCCATCAGTGGCAGCTGAAAGGAGTTTTGCAGGTCCCTCCTGCTGCACTTGCTCTTTTACTGTGGCTTTGCTTGCATTGTTTCAAAAAGATGGAGTCAAACTTCACCAATATGACCAACCTGAGAGCATCTTAGCTCTCTTACCCACTCCAAAGACAACCAGTAATATCAATACTGTAAGGTGAATTCTCAGGCATTTTTCTAAAACAGACCTTGTACAGCTTTACACTGAACAATGAAAACAAAAGCTTTCTGACTACTCCAACTGCATTCACTATTTTCCTGCATCCCACACTTGCATCCCCAGTAGAAGTATTTAAACACTCTGAAGCTGAATGTTGAAAAGCCATTCATAATCAGTAACTTCACCTGAAACACGGGAAGAACAGTGTTTCTGGTAAAGCAAACTGGCCTAGAGAACTCTCTGCTCCCTATGCCCACCCAGGGAAGGCTGGGAGCCTGCTCCCGCATGGGCAGGAGTAGGAAAGCAGCCAAGGGGAGGATGAAAAGCTGCTGCAGCTGCTGAAGGCTGGGAGTGAAGAGGCAGCCACAGTCACCTGGAGCTCCACACTCTACCAAGGGAATCATGGTCAAGCTCAGGAAACACTTTTGCATTGCTGCCTGTGAGAATGGCACCATGGTGGCAGGCCAAGAAGTCTGTCCACACTGTTAGGAGCAACATTCCTGGTTAGGAAAGGTCCAGGTAGTAAAATGGCACAAATCATGAATCCAGGGAGAAAGGTTGTTTGCAGTCCAGAGAATAATGGTGAGGTTGCTCCAGAGTGAGAAGGAGGAATAGGCTGGAAGAGGTAACTGAAAGCACCAATGGTCATGAAGTAGACATGGTTCCAGAAGTTCATTTGGGATGGGAATTTGTTTTGCTGAAGACAGTCAACAAGTCTTCAAGGTGGGATTTTGGGACTGCAACATACAGAAATATGGACAGTGCAGGAAGTTGCTTGTGGCAAAGCAAGATGGCTACTGCTGCACATAGCCAGACTTCAGTGGAGGCTGCCTGAGCCGGGCAAACTGGAACATCACTGGAGCTGCTGGGAAGCCTACCTGACTGTAATTTGGGGAGATAAATTAGTTCAGAGGCTTTGTTAACATTTGAAATGCAGGATTTACCATGACATTTTGGTAAACTTTAGCAGTCCTAGCTCAAATGAGCTTTTGTAACTATGCTGGCAGTACAGGACTCAATTCAGATGCACCATTAAAATCTTGTCTTTAAAAAGGCAGGCTCACTCCTGTTGAGGACACTGTAAAAACACCAGTGCCAAAGTAGCTGTGGAAAAATAAACAGCGCTATGGGTGAAAGCAGTATCATCAAGTCTCCAGCACAGAGGAGATCACAGCTGTTGTCATATAAAAAGATGTAATATATAGTTATATTATTGTTGTTTAAGATGGTAGAAACCCTGTTTATGTAATATACAAAACGTACTCTTGAAGGGATTAGACTAAATAATGCCCTAAATTCAGCATCTTCTAGTCTAATAAAGGACATAAAACCTGTTCAGCAATCTGTTTCTATTTCAAAAGACAAGCTATGGTATACATTACAAACGTTGTTTGTAAAAGAGAGCTATGGAAGAAGGGTTGGTGGGATGTTCTGCATATATTAATGCTTCATTAAAAATGCCATAAAAAGTAAGGAAAAAAAAAGCCCTAAGTTTAAGATGCCCTCCCACATAAGGAAAAGGATTTTAAAGCACTTATTAAATTACTTCACTTGCATGAGCAAAACCATGAGCTTTCTTGGAAATCAGGACAAGCTGATTATATAAGATCCTGATAGTTCCTCTTTAAAATGTTATTTCAACCCATGAAGATTTATATCTAGAGTTAAAAGGAAAGAAGAAGTATGATTTGAGTTGTGGTTCTTAAGGGATCTTAATGTGCATCATTTAGAATCACTCTAATGAATTAATTTTATATGGAATTGTGAATCCTAGCGCTGCCCTCCTGGGCTCTGCCTTGGTCAAATAGATTTACATCGTAAGCTTCAGAAGAGGCAGGGATCACCTTTCTGCTCAGCAGGAGGGGGATTGCACCCTGTGCACTCCTGTCCCAATCAATCAGCAGGGCAGCTGGAGGATGCTGGGGCCAGACTTTTCTTTAGTACTTTGTTAAAAGTCTGTTTGCTCTGCAAACTTTAGGGCAAAGCAGAAACTGGAAAATCTGCTGTGTTAGAGCACATCTGTCTGACACCAGGTCTATTAAACCCAGTGCTATAAAAATTACTGTAAAACCGAACAGTAAAATCTCCAACAGCATCACCTGTAGGACAACACAGGAGCAGCAGACATCTCCGGTTATTCCAGACTGTAAATGAAGAGATCAAAGGGCCCGAGCGCGGACAGAGCCGCCCGAGCGGCACCGAGGGTTTATGAATGGCCGGCAGCGCTGCAGCCGCCCCTGCCGGCCGCGTTCGCTCCCCCGGAGCAGAGGCAGCGCTCACCCGGCGCGGCTCCGCTGCTCCCAGCAAAGCTCTGCGGTCTGTGCCCAGCCAGACTGAACCCAGTGCACAGATGGGGCTTTCAGGCTGGTCCTCGAGCTGCCATTTGTCCCTGCCCCGGGCAGGTGAGTGGTCAGAGCCACTCCTCAGCTCAGGACAGCAGCTCGTTACGGAAATGAACCCTTCACTGAGCCTGGCTTTCAACTCTGCTTCAGCAAGGGGAGCTTGAATAAAGGGAGTTCATGCACATTCTAATGGTAAAGGTAAGAATTTGGCTCTTAAAAGGATGAACTGTCCTTCAGGCTGGCTCAAATCCTGCCAAGTTTAATAAGGTTTCTTTTATGGAAGAAAAGTTGAGTTTTCAAGCTTAATTTAAAAAGAAAAAAAATTGCCCTGGCCACTTAAGTGCTTCTTTCAACCCAATCCCTGCTCAGGGAGGACACCTGCAGTAGAGTCATGTCACCTAACTTTAAATGTCTGCAGGGCAGTTGGCTGCCTGAGCTGGCTGCCTGTGTCCCAGCCCACACTCCACTGACTGAACAAAGAAAATGGGAGCTTTCAGGACACAGTGGAACTGACCTATTTTGGGTATCTGCTTCAGGATGAGATGAATCAGCCCCAGCAGTGCCTGTTTCTCTTTGTTGACTATAAAGGGAGTCTGGCAAATATACCTCTGGCCAGGTAAATACCATCCCTTGTGCTGAATACAAGCAGAAAGAAATGCACAAAAATGCTCAGAATGGGACTAATTCATACCATTCACACCATTTTGCAAGTGAAGCATTTAAGACCTACAGAGCGGAAGAAGGACTCCAATTAACTTTAATATGAAGCTAGAAGGATCCTGGTAACACAAGGAAAGTAATATCTAGGCAGCAGGTCCCTAGAGTAATTCCACAGTTGTTACAAAGGGAAGTTGCAGGAAATTACCATTTGCAAGGCTGCAGCAAACATAAAGATATTATCTTGATGCAGGCCAGTGCAGGGATCTGAAGGCTCCAAACATCCAAAGTTCAACTCGCACAGCTGAACAACTACAGGTGGAAAAAGCCTGAAGAGGGTGACTGATAAAAGAGCAAGATGCCTGTAGTTAACTTAGGTTCATAAGAGATACACAAAGAGCAGGCTCAGAAATCTTCCAATAGAGTATTAAAGAAAATATGAGTGATTCATGGTCATACTAGTGACTGATGTCTGCGTGCCCGCCTTACATACGGATAACCAGCCATGCAAAATGAATAAAGGATTCAATGAAAGGATTGAAAGGAAAACTTAAGTATTCCAGCTTCACTACTTGGTCTCATGGATGACACTGTCTCAGCCTAAAAACCTCATCCCAAGGTTTGTCCCTTAATACCTCCATGGTTACAACAACTTATCAGTGTCTGAACATGACCACCAGCAAACCTATTAACTGAAACAGTCTGGATGAAATTTAATTGCAAGCAAAGACAAAAATGTGTTGTAGTTTAAGGATGGCATTTTTGAATTTGTGAAAAGGAATTGAAGAGAACAAAATCCCACCAGTTCTCAAATTATTTGCATTCTTGGCTTTCCCTACCGTAACTGAGATTCAACACTGCCAGTGTTGCCAATACTATCAGGACAGAAATTACCATCAAAATACTCATAGCTAAGTACATATACAGCTCTGTTAGCCCTGTACCTATTACCTATGCCCCTGTAATTCAGTGTCATGGCTTGAGATTCAAGAAAAGCTAGTTTTGTAGACAAACTAGACTAATCACATGTATGATTTTCAAAAAATACACATATGAAGAGACACAGTTTGTATTTTCATTTTTCAGAAATAAATCCTAGTAACATCTACTGGTGATCAGCTAGTATTTCCTTAACTGGCCCAATCACTGCATGGGACTGTGTGGTGCTATCAGCTTCAGGAAGTGTAAATATTTATAGCAGACTCCTCTTGGCTGCTTCAGAAGTGTGGACAGAAAACAGTTGACTTTCTGAAGCACAATCGCTGTTGGCTTTTATCACTCCAGCAAAAGCTGGCAACATCCATGCACGGAAGTTCAAGGACAGAGCTGGCTCCCAGGCGATGGAGCCCAGTGCAGCTATGTGTGACAGCCTTTCCCAGGTCACTGATGCAGGTGACACCAAGGTCACTGAGAAGATGGCTGGAAAATTTAGGGCGTTAGGAGCTAAATGAGTCTGAGTCTTGAATCCTGAGGATCCTCATGTTGGGTTTGTCATGTTCATACAGCTCATCTGCTCTCTCTAACATACTTCAAAACTTTGCTTGTTTTGAAAAACAAGACTCTTCATAACTTTTCCTAACATCTTAAGATGCAAAATAATATTTAGCTATAAAATCATCTACCCTAGGCAAGATTTTAAAAATCTGATGTAATTATTACTTCCTAAAGATCATCAGCTGATTTCCTGAAGAATAACATTCCAGATGTGTAACAAGGGTCTTCCAGTTTTAGATTTCCACCTACATTTACACTGGTTAAACTTTCAGAGATTCTCTTTCCTGATACGGAAGACAGGACAGTTGCAGCTTTGAATTTCCAACAGTTAAGAGAGAGAGGCAGTTTCGCAAAAACTCATTATTAATTTAAACCACCATTGTGCATGGTTTACTTCCTTTACAAGAAGATTATGTGCTCCTTCCAAAGGCACTGGAGAGTTTGAATACAGGGGGGCGGAGTGGAGAGTTCAGTTTATTTTTTCTGCCACTTTGTAACTCATCCCATGAGTGAAGGTACTGGTATTTATGATACATCTCCTGAGGCACATTTTTTTTTACTTTTCAAGAGTCCTAGTGTGCAGATAAGTTGCTGCTCCATTATCATAAATGCAAAGAAAGAAGCATGATTTTTACCGTATGAGAGCAAGCCTGTCTTTTTCAGATGGATGATCATCGAGCCACTGGGAGTAGCGGGCAATGGACCACTCAGCCCTCTGATACAGAGAAACACAAACACCAGTTACACAAAATGCAAAAAAGGAAACAGACACACCAATTTCAGAATCAAAGATGACACACATGAAAGCCACATGAGGCTCTCTTAATACTGCAGTGATGCAGAATGAGTAAAGGAATCAAGGACAATTAACAGGAATAGCCCAGTATGTTATTTGGGAGCTCAGAGGTGATCTCCTACATCAGCTGTTGGCCCATTTCTGACATCAGTTTTTACTAGGTTTCCTGCATCTTACAAGAGTAGGATCCACGCAATTTATAGTCTGGGGAAAGATCTGCGGCTTCTACTATGAGCTGACAGAATAGTAAAGAATTGAGAGTCTATTTAGTATCAGGTCATCATATCCCTACTATTAATTAATCAATTAATTAATTAAATTAGTAAGCCAACTACCATAATACCTTTGCCACAATAAAAACACAACCAACAAATTGTATAAAATATGCACTTGAATAATTTTTAACTACAACAGATAGGGCAAACTACAATGCTCATTCCACCTTAGGACATCTGAAAAGAAAAGACAGGTTGATCTTCTTACCTGGAAGGGTGATTTTAGCTCTGGTGGTGCTCTTGTAAATAAGAACTGAAGAATAATGCTGAATGGAATAACCTCTCCCAGAGCTGGGCTACTGGCAATATGCTCACTGGTCTGGAACAGCAGTGGTCTAGAAAAATGTAACAATATACTCATGAAATGAAAAAAAGCTTATCTTATGCATTAGAAAAGTGCCTCTGTGTGGTGGCAATATTGCATTAGGATAGAATCATCTAATTTTTTGCTACTTCTCTGCATCTTGGGTTTCCAACACAGGTCCAGTTTGCAAAAATTTACAGTAGTTGCCTATTATAATTAAACAACACAGGACTGTAAATTTTATATTTCAGTGAAAACATTTAAGGTAACTATAGAACTTGCTGTCATACAAAAGATGTACTGAAAGGAACACAAAAAAGTACAATTTGGCCAACATTTGCATGACAAAGATTGTTAAATCATAGTTATACTCTGCATAAAATTTAAAAGAACTTTAATCTATTTCTAATTTGCAGGTGGGTGTTGCCAAAAAAGCCCTCAGTTCAATCAGAACTAAGACAAGGTAACACATCAGTTTTGAAATACAGTTTAATCATACTGTGACTGCAACTCACCTGAATGACCTCAGCTGTCTGTAAGATTTTCCTAAGTCAGAGACTCGCCGACACAGTGGTGCTACTGCTAACTCCATCTACAAAAAAAACCAGTTCCATCTGAATTAGATTCTCCAAAAACGTAACACCTGGTATTGAAGTAGCCTGTCTTTAAGCAATAATCCAAACTTGCAGAGTAAGTCAGTGACTTCTCTCTGGTGGCTGAATTAAGACAAGAAGCTGTCTTTTCCTTTCATACTATGTTGCCCAAGCCAAGACTTCTGCCTTATTCTTGGCAACGCAATAAGCGTTTCATGACAAATGATAGAGACAGCCTGTGGATCACAACAGAAGGAGCCTCATGAGCTTTCCCAGACTAAAGCTTTGTTTCCTGCAGCAGGTTTATTTTGTTGGTGATGAGTTTCCTGATGAAGCACTTATGTCAATATTCAAAAAATCTGACCACAGCCTGGGAAGAAAGCAAATCTAGGCAGGTCTCCACAAACCACTGCTAAAGCAGTAAAACTGCAGACACATTTGAGCTGGGCACCCTTTCCTTTGGTGAAGGACAAGGTTAAAATTAGTCCTTCCTGAACAGTGGGCCCCAAATTTTGGGGCACAAAACCTATGCAGATTAGATAGGAGGCAGCTGTGATCTATTGCCAAAGGGTCATATGGAATCATGGGGAAAAGAGTAAGAGCATTATTTTCATACTTATTTTCATACTGTTGGGTTTCTGAGTTACAGCAGCCATCTTTAAAAACAAATGAGCTTAAAACACTTTCTGTTGTTTAAGCATGGGAGTTCTGCTTTTTTGAAGAAGAGCCAGGCTCCACTTGGGTTTTTACATCTAAATCCAGGCTCAGGCTCTTCATTATCAGTGAGGACACAGAAGTGAGAAAGAACAATTTCCCTTCTGGATCCCAGACTGAACATGAACCTTACACAGCAAAGTTCAGTTAATGTGCACACCAATACAAACACCACCAGCTTGAAAAACCCCACAGGTAATTTTACTCAGACATGGATTAAATCTTTATTTTTTGCATTCCTGAAGTGTCAGTCAAATGAGGGATCAAGCTTTATTCTCCAAGTACATTTTTTAAAATATCCAACTTGAGAGACTGTTCAGATTTACACATAATGCACAATTAAAGTTTTCAAAGGACGACAGCTAAAGTAAGTAGAAAGATCGAAACCACCATACGAGTTTCCCATTTAAGTAATATTGCTGAACAAGTTTCAAAGTGTTTGGGATATGATGCTATTTACAGTGAAGTCTTTAATACTGTTATATTATTCTTTCCAGCTGCAGCATTTCCTCAGACAGAGCTGGCTGCTGGGCCACCAGCTTTACCAAGAGCTGCTGGGGTTCCAGCATAAACAAGAAACGTGGTGCAGTGAACTATGATGCCATAGTTTATCTAAACCCAGAAGAACTTAAATTAGTGAATAATGCAAATCAAAGCCATATACTTTAGGCATCCCTCTTAAAAGAAGGTGCCAGGATGGGAGTCATCTCACCTACTTCTCAACATCTACAGGTTCTCTTCATAGGCAGTGGAGAGAAACAGCCACTCTTGGGGTGCGACGCACCTTTCCCCAAGGTAGACTACTAAAATAGGTCAGGCAGATCATGTTTGCAGGAGTAACCCCCTACAAAACACTCAGGCAAAGCTGGGAAAGCCACAGGGCCCAACCCAAGCATCTTGGTTTCCCCTGCAGACCAGGAGAGGTGGGTGCCCCTGGAAAGCAATGGGGAATGTCCCACAGAGCTTTCCTATGGGCAGTGCACAGCCACTGCCCAAGCCCAGGGACCTTGGAGTACATGACCACATCAGGCACTTCCAAGACCAGTTGAAATCTGAACTTTATGCAGATTTCACTCACAGGAGAAGAAAGTGAATAAAAATCCAGGAACTGGAAATAAGGAAATAAGGCCCTGAGTAACAGCCTGGCTTCCTCTTGCCTGCTGCCCTTTTGGTCCCCAAATCTCTAGGCTATGAAATGGCCCCTCTCTACACCCTGCACCTCTCCTGCACGCAGGTGGTTAAGTCAATGTCCCTGTGCCTCAGGAGCCACCAGCTGCCGTGCTGTGCTGAATGTGCTGGCACAAGGGAGTGAGGGCATGCTCCCAGGAAAGGCAGGCTCTGCAGGGAACTGCTGCAGGGAGGCGCTCCAACTCCAAGCTGCAGTGAAGCTCACAGCAAGTTCATCATGTTGTTCCCCCAGGTCCCCCAGGGGCACAGATGGGAGCCAAGAGGCTGGTCTGCCACACAGGATCAGGAGCAAGCAGCCAAAAAGAGAAGCTAAGTATGCTTTGCTGCATCATGGTACAAGAACCCTGCAGATCCTGAAAAACAAATGGGAGCAAGACTGATTTCTCCAGAGCTTCTTTTCAGACATCAGTATTGGCTGGGGGCAGCTGGAAGCAACTGATATCCTGCAGGAGCTGGTGTCCCAGCTCTGGTGGGAGCCGTGGGCTTGTAGCTGTGAGGGACCAGGGAGAAGATAATTCCTTTAGGTTCTTTAGAGACTTCGATAACAGGCAACAAACTGCCAGTCTGACTTGTGGAAACAGAGATGCGTGGATCAAACGGTACTCATGAGGGGAAAGAAATAACAGCATAGCAAAATGTAATTTTTCTTAATAAGTTTTAAAAGATTGTTTCACTCCTGGAACATAATATGAAGTAATGAGACGTTAAGTGAAACTTTCTACAGCTTAACCAATTCCTTATTAAAACAAATTTAAATGAATTCTCTTGAATATACTTTGTAGTTTCCATAAATTAAAATTCTTAGTCTTAAGTACTAAAGAAGAAAAATTACTTCGGAAAATTCTATTACTTCATCTTCAACCTTTATTCACTGTAGGAAATTATTAGTATTTCTAGAACTAGATCGATTTAATGGCAGCAGATGGCTGATTCGTGAAGTAATAGCTGCCAGAGAAAAATATTGTTTTTAAGCTTTGCAGCATACTATACTATCTCACATTGACTCATGAAGAGTGGGAATGAGCAAAAACTAATGTGGTAAAAATGTACATACACTACAGAAACTCTTTTTTAAAAAGTTTACAATACTAGTCTGCTTTGTGTTATAACCCCATCTCTCTCCAATAAAAAGTATAATTCACATAATTACTAAGATTGTTTTCTTTGCTTGAATTTTACATGTTTGTTTGAGCCCAGTGACACAGTGGGATGCTACGGCATCCTTCTGCTGTCACAATCATTTCTGAGGCCACTGAGAGGGGTTTAGTGTCTCTGCTGAGCACTGTGCCAGCCCGGGAGCGAGTGCTGTGGAGGAACCATTCGGCTGGAACAGCTGCTGTTTTTAAGGTGCTGGAACTGGGCAGAGAATTGAGACCGTGCATCACTTCTTGGTTGTGTTACCTGTCATCACCTGAAACAACATCAACTGTTGATTCACGCACTGAGTTTATACTGTAGCAGCTTTGGCTGTGATACACAGCTGTAATTTCCAAAGCCTGTCAGTGAGCCCTTACAGGTCGGGGGATGTTTTTGGCTGTTGGCAGCCAGTATTTGTATCATGTGTGTCATGTATGTCATGTGTGTCATGCAAGGCCTTTCACACAGCCACGTCCTGTGGACTTTACATATAAAAGAGTAAGCAATATTTTCTGTTTGTTTTCCAAATTTCCCTTCCAGAACTGCAAATTTGAAAATTCAGACATCCAGGTTAAATTCAGTGATAAATCAGGTTTCCAAGCAGTAATTTGCAACCACAGAGGCTTGATGTGATATAATCATTAACACAGGATCTGAGGGGAGTACTATGAGATGGATGTGCTTGCCAAAAAGCAAGCAGCAGATAGAACAGAAGAAGGCCTAATGACTTGTTTCTTCTAGCTTTGCTCAAAACCCATTGCTTTTCCATGATTTATTCATGTTAGTTTGCTATGCTTCACAGGACACAGTGGCAGGCTCCTGCCCAACATATGGTTCTTCTCAATGGTTCATGCTCTCTAAGCCCAAAAAGGCAATATTATCTTTTCTTCTCATGTGACTCTGCCATAGCCCATGGCTAGGTGGTCAATTATCTGTTCAACTATTCACTGGCTGGCCATATTGAAAAAAAATACATCACACGCCTGGCTTCTCTAATTGGATTATGTTCAGCCACCCAAGGGTGAAGTTAATACGTAGTCTAGATACAGATAATGCATATGTATTGAAGAGTGCTTTAAAAAACCCCATAGTGAAGTTATTGTTTAGTGCCTATTGTGGTATTTTCAAGATCTCTCATTACTTAAACAGCTGTTTTTTCAGCTGGAAAATCTTAACATTAAATTTTTAGCAATTACATTTCCTGCTGGCCAAGATGAATTCCAAGTTTTTAAATGTTAACTCAAAATGCTTTTTTCTAGCCATTCACCAAGACAGAATGCTTTAACAAGCAAGGGAGCAGAAGAGCTCTGAACTATTATATGAAAGAAGCTGGCCTTGAAGGGATGTGGAATTTGATTTCTCCCCAGTGCAACAATTCCAAAACAGTTGATGCTTAAGTAAATCCTTCAGCTGTAACACCTCTAAAATAACACACATCAGCAAATAATTCCCTCTTTCCAGGAAGATAATTAGCACTAAACAGTAAATGTATTTTAGCTTTAGTAGTTTCTGTCCTTACGACTACAACTGTGATTACAGCATCCTGCTGCTCTCATTTCTCTGTAAGAAACTAGAAAGCAAATCTTTTAGGAAAAATTGTAAAAAGCACTTTTACACTTGTATCATCATGTTTGATCAAATGAGCAAATCTGTTTACATTTTAAAAAATCCAAATGCCTAATATTCTTGCTTTTTTTTTATGCCACATATTGAATCAGGAAACAAGATTCTGACCACAGGCTAGCCAGCAGATAGGAAGAGCTCTTCTACACTAGAATTTAGCACTGTAAACTCCTACCATAAAAACATTTTTCTAGGAAAATCAATAAAACCCAAATATTTTGCAGTATTTTTTTTGAGAAAGACTTGAAGAATTGGTGGCAGTGTGAACTGTACCCTATCAAAACTGTCTGAACATAGTACTGAACAATGCCAAAAATCTCAACTATAAATCATGCCTAGATAAGAAATACAGGAAAGCATACAGAGAATAATATTAACTCAGACAGGACCAATAAAAATAGTTCACTCAACAAGGCTGAAAATCTCAGTCACGACATGAGGCAGGGTTCTTGGCACTGACAGTGGCTCCTGCCTTATATGTTGCTCCAAAATAGATAGGAAAACATGTCATGCCTTCATGCCACGAGGCATAATGGTTACTTTGTCTTTGCAATTTCTAGACTAGTTTATTTCAATGCAGTTGTGATTTGTATTTGCTATTAATAAACAGCTATTTTCCTGTACCAGTTTATAAACTCTGTGTAGCAGACTACCAATTTCCATGCCAAATATTGCTGTAGATTCCTCATTTCTTCTAAATAAACTCCTCAACTGATCCTGCTTACTTCATTCTTTGCTGCATTGTCCAGCACTTCCATCGGGTTTCAGGAAGACCTGAACAATCCCAAAGTGTGCCTAAGTGCTGTAACAACTCTGAATACCAAGCAAGTTAAAAGGTCCTCTGAAGAAGAACTTGCACTTCCCAGAAACAGAAATGTTGAAAACCATCACGGCTTGCTGGCTTGCTTGCCTCCAGGAGAACATTTTTTTTCAGTCTGACAAGTACTGAATTAAAAAGTGAAATTCGGTATTAAATATGTGAATACTGAATTATGGAGACCTTGAAAATACAAAACCAAATAAACTGATTCAGGAAGATACTGGAGTGAGCTGAAAAGTGATCTTGTGCAAATGCCTGCATAAAAACTGAGCGTATGAAAAGAGGTGAACTCAAGCTGTAGACTGGAAATATTTCAAATGAGACTCCCAAGGAATCGTGGCACAGCACTCGGTAACAACCTTGCAGTGCTGTGCACATTTCCTAGGGCTTGCAGCGTTCCCATGTTCCTGCAAGCACTGATTTACATGAAATCATATTAATGATATTCAGGCATATTTCAAGCCTACCATAGCTCTGTTTACAGCTGCCACAGTAGCACACAGCTAGTCTCACTGCTGAGAAATCTGTAATGCACAGGACAGCCAAATGCTGACACTGGAAACAGGGTAAGACAGAGAATTCAACAGAGCTACAGCAGTAATTCCTAATGTATAAGTAGCTGAGCTTCACTACAGAAAATTGGCTGTTATGCACCTCAGCAAGCCCAGTTCTGAATGAAGGGAACTTGAAATCCATTTTCCCCCTTCTGTGTGGACACCTGCTGTTTTGAGGCAACTTATCAGTCAAACACGTTTTCAGTGCAAAAATTTTCAAATCAGACTCTAAGCCAAAGCTATTCTGCTGAGTATAAGGCAGCTGTTAACTCTGTGAGTGCCCTGAAAGAATGTGCACAAGTACGAGATACCGAAAATCTGATGCAATCCAAGGTTATCTGACCTGTGTGTTTATAAGAACTCGAATTAACCAAAGCTTTTGGACAGATTTCTGCCCAGGTCTTTTACTTGCAAGCAACTCCAAAATACCAGCAGGGGTTTTACATCTCAAAAGTCTGTTCTGAGCAGGAACATGTAACCCTTTTTGCATAGAGAAAATTCAAAATTACAAGACAGAGCACAAGAAAAAACAGTTCATAAACAAACCTACTCCTCCACACAGTATCTTTCCAGGCAGGTTGTTTCCTTTGGGTTTGGCTTTAGTCCAACAATGCAGTGCCTTTCTGAAAGGGACTGAAAAAAACCCTGCACAGAGCATTTATGGCCATTTGGAAAAATTTATCCTTCCCATCAAGCCAGCAGCCCAGCTGAATACCTGCTCCCTGCCCTCCTCAGCCCAAAGCAGCAGCAACCTCTTGGTACTGATTAGGATTAAAGCTGCACTTACACCGGGACTCCTGGCTGGGTCAGAGCAACAACAACCTTCCTGTCAGGCTCCCAGGAGCTGGCATCATGGGCATGTGCCCAAAATCCACCAGGTTTTTGGGAGGAGCACATACATCCCAGAAAACATGGATATAAGGCAGTGTCCACACGCAAAATATTTCAGTCCTTTTACATCTATCCTGAGCAAGAGGATATAGTGTCCAGGCCATGCTGGGCACTACAGCCCCTGTGCAGCCTGGGACACCCAGAGGAGCTCTGTGCAGAGATGTTCAAAGGCACAGAGTGAGCACTGAGCTGCTGTATGCAGCTGGTTGGACACAGATGTCTTGTCTTAAGCTCATTTTTAAACAAGCCAAGAATACGGTACAATGTGAAGAAAAGAAAAACACAAGGCAGCCCCCAGATGCAGCAACAGTTGAAGGCAGGAGACAGGAATGAATTCAAACCCATTTTTTTGATTCTGTGGTACAAAAGAAATCAGAGTATTTATCTTTACACACAGTTGTCTATTCAAGAATTATAATCAGCACAGTGGGGAAGACCAAATTCCTCTACACTCTATGAAAACATACCTTCCTTTTTAACTTAAAAGTCAGCCCATGTCAGAATGAGAAAAATCACTGTTAAAAAAATTATAAACAAGTTATATTTTTAGACTGTAACAGGTGCTTAGATCAGATGCTCTTACTGTAGAATCAGGTGAAAATATTTTCCAAATTCATATGACATACACTAGTTAAAATTAGCATAAATAGCATAAATTACAAAAATTATCTCTATTCCTTTCACAGGAAGAGTCAAGTGTCCTTTTTTTGCTTCCAATTTTATGCCATTGTCTTCAAAATAGAGAAGGGAATGGAACCTCCTAGCTGAAAGCAACTGAAAACATCCCCTTAATTTCTGTGGTTAAGGGCTGATTTGCTATTTTTGGGTAATGAATAAAAAAATTTTACTCAGGAGTATGTAACTCACAGGCAAATGATACAAAGCAGCCACAAGAAGTGGAGGTGGCAGGAATTCCTCCCTCCCTGCCTTCCTCTCCTACCTCAGTTACCTACCAGCCAAAAGCAGCACTCAGTATGCAGACAGCTGGTGCTAACTCCCTTTTCCACTTGGGTAATAATAAACGGCAGCCGCAGATTGATCTCGTGGATGCCTGATCCTTTGGCACGGTAACCACAGAGTGGTACTGCTGACAAATTTTATATAGTAGATAACACAGACAGGTAGTGGATGTGAATCTGGCAATTTCTTTTGTGGTTTAGTCCTGCATAGGAGTTAGGTAAAGCTGAGAGGCAGCTCGGTCAATCAGGTCGTGAAGAGAATCCCAAAAGACAACTGCCCTTCTTTTTCCAATAAGGCAGTTCCTCCCAATGATATTGATATTTCTTTAGCTTGTCTCCTTCACTGCAAAGCAGCTGAGTTAGCCATTAACCACTGTGGGCACCTTGATATATAGAGTGATTAAGGAAGTGACACACCACATTCTATTAGAAGAGAGAGAAAGAATGAAGTGAATGAATGGCGGCAAATGATGGACGTGCCAAAGAGGTAGGCCAAGTGGGATAACATGCCAAGATGCAGCTGAATTGAAATGCAACAGTCACCTGACAGCAAGCTGTCAGACCTCCCTGAATGTGCCTTACAGTGATGAGGGATCTTCAGCTACTTAGTGGACACATTTCTCAGGATCCAGTATCTTATTAGAGAGGATGTTCAGGCCTGGAACGCACCAATCTCTACAACTGCCTGTTTATACTTTGATGGGGACAAAAGTATTGATACTTTTCAGTGAAATGACAGGAAAAAAAGCAGGAATCAGTATGGAGGGTACCTGTGCAAAATCCGCTGCCAGGCGCATCTTCCCACCTTCACCGAGGGGCCTTATTAGACTGGCATTGCGAATGAAAAGTTCAATTGCTCTTTGAGCCATGGCTTCAGTGTTATCAAAGACAAAGTCAAAACACTCAAAATGTCTGAAGTAGTCGCTCATGACTCTTGCTATAAAACCCTGAAGCTCTTTCATGTAGAGAGAACAAGGGACATCTGGTTTTCCTGAGCTGGATAATGATCTGGAAAAAAAAGAAAAGAAAAAGAAATAGGAGCAGCTAAATTAATCTTTAAAACACAACCAAAACCTATTGGATTCTTTTAAATTTTTTTCCTAGGCCACCAAGTCATGGCATGACTTGTAGAGTCTCATTTCTACTCAGAATAAGGAGCATATAGCTCTCTCTGAAACTACAGTCAAAAAAAATCTCTTTATCAGCCATTCCCATAAAGAACTAAAAGAAAAAACAAGAAATAACAACAGCATCACCCCACTCCTACCCAACTCGCTGAGCCTCCTTCAGTTTGAAGCCTACACCTCAAATCCAGACCCTAAATGTGAATGTCCCACTTGTTGATTCAAAACTCTAATAGTGGATCATCAAATATAAACATATGTCACAGGGTTACTAGTTTAGCCTATCAAGCCCAAACCTGTTCTCTGTATGGAATTAGTTTCCTAGATTCCTCCAAACCCAGGATTATAAAGTCAGTATCACAGAAGCAGCACAGAAGTCGCCGGACACAAACCAATCCCCTTTCTCTTTCTTTGACTGACAGTCAGGTAAAAGAGCTCTTCCAAACTTAGAAGAACATTCAGGCTATCTAACAACACTTAGCCTTTGGCTGGAAACCGTTTACCCACCTAGAGAGGTATTGTGCTACTGTTGCCAAAAGAGGGTAAGGGTAAAATATTGTTAAAAAAAAGAAAGTCAAAAGGAAAAGTCAAAACATCTCTGAAAATATATTATTTTCAGTGAATTTTCAAGACAGAAAACAGGACAATTGATTAAGATATAAGCAATGTCAGAACAGACATGACAACCAAAATAAAATTTGGGAAGGAAGTCTCAATTATAGATAAGACTCAAGATCTTGGCACATAAAGAATACTGGAAATTTTAATGAAAATGCTACAGGAAAATAGCGTAACATACTGAACCTGAGATTTAAATATAAAAAAAGTTAAAATTAACTATTACATCAGAGGCTATATGCTTTGAGAAACAGGAATATTGACAGTTCTGAAGACTGTCCAAAAAACCCACATTTTGAAAGCAAAAGGGTTTTTTAAAGCACAAAAATGGCCGCTTGTCAGCTTTCTTTTTCTATTTGAAATTAATTTTACTCAACAGATATGAATACAAAAAGGGGGAGGGAAAGAAGACAGATGCTACCTGATTAATTTGTTTGAATAGGTGTAATTCTGCTTCCTGTGTTCATTAACCATAAAGCATTGCCTTCTCCTCAACAAACAAGCACTCTTGCTTCAAGGACATTGTGGCAATAACAATCTATTATGCACATGCAGGACATCTTACTAGAGCAATGGTAAATTTAAAAGATATTTCTAGTTACCCAGAAAAATCTTCCTGGTGCATGGTGATGATAATAGCTTCCACTGAATCTCCCACAGAGTTCAGTAGCGGCTGAACAGCACTACCCATTAGATCATGGACTGCCTAAAATAGAATAAGAAAAAGGCAGAAGTAAGGAAACAAAAACTAGAAGCATTTTCATTCTGACACCTCAAAAATACCTCAGGAAACAGTTCATTTCATCAGTGCTTTTTATTATTCAGCATGAGAAAATGCTAAATAGGAGAACCAAAGCTAAAGACAACATTTCTTTTTAATTGATTTTACCAGTAAAGTACAGAAATTAAGCTGCTTCTGTGTAAAGCCTTCCTTCAAAAAGGTGCACAACAATTTGGCTTTCCTGGTTTGTACGTGAGCATGTTTCGGTGCACACTTGGCTCAGTTGTTCATTCCCCAGACACAAGCTGCCCTTCATTCCCCTGCACACAACCCCTCCCAGGTCAGCGCCCAGCAGGACAGACGTGGAGAGCTGCACAGAGGCTGCACTGCCATCCACATCCCCCTCCAGGAAAGTACCGGGTCGCATAAAAATTATAATTTGATGTATCTGTTGGGGGAGGAAGGGGGTGATGAAGGATCCAGCTATTGCTGTGTGAATGCTGCAGCAAAAGACATTTATTTTCACAGTCAGATGACATCTATGTTCTGACCGTTATGAGAATATTCTGAACACAAACACGACTCAAGCAGTGATTTGGCACAGGCAACACATATGTAGCTGCAGATACAATAAATTTAAAATGTCAGAATATTTGTATACCTGTTACGAAATATACTGATGTAAAATAATATGTGGGAAGGAAGTGCCTGTCTTAAGGGTAACGAAGCCAAGCTCAGCCCTATCCCTGCAGCATATGGACATTCAATTACCTTTAAGGCAGCTGTGACTGTTTGCTCAGCAGCTGCTGGAAATGAGCTCTGACTGGTAATAACCTAAAAATTATAAAGTAATTGTTAGTACTCAGCATTCAACAAATTATTAGAATCCATAATATTCAACGTAATCTAAAAACATACTGAGTTATCCTTAGTAATGAGTGTTTACATAGTTACAGATAACTATCAAGTGTGCTTTATACAGAAAGAATTCCCAATGCATCAGTATCAGTCCTTTGCTCTCAGATTTCCTATGGACTCAGCTTCTGCATTGGCAAAGAAATGACTCAATGGAGTTAAGCTGAAATTTAGCTGAAGGGCTAAAAGAACCAGAATAAAAATAACTGGTGTATTCTCCCACTGCTAAGTATAGAATTCATGGAGAACTGTACAAGCAGCTCTGTGGCAAATATCTGAAAGAATGGTTGTTCTTTCTCAGTATTATGACTATCATAGCACTACATGTTAAATAGTTGCTTATGTAGAGCTAAAACAATATTAAAATTGAAAGTCAAGGAATGATCTGAAGGACTATTCTACCACTTTCCTTACAGTTATGAATATGCCACACAATAGTATTTTTAAGCCAGATAAGTACTTAACTCAAAGACTGAATCATATCAGATCTCCCTCCAACACTAAGACACATGAGGTTCATTACTAGATACTTCAGAGAAAGCAGACTTAAAAGTTGATCTACCATCTGTTTGCAAAATCCAAGGAAATTTTATAGGCTTTTTAGCATTTTTTAAAATTCTTTGAATGTATCCAGAGTCAGGAATACTCATGTTCTTTTTTTTTTCTAATAAGGCTAGGATTTAAACACGATTAATTGCAACTACCAATATATCTGTTTGTTTTAGTTTACAAAGACTGGGTAACAACTGGTGTCACTAAACCAGTAAACTGGAATTATTTGTAACTGTGCTTAGTCCTGAAAAATTTTCAAGCCAGACTTTAGTCACAGTAATAACGTATGGAGATGTTTGTGAGGTGTTGCTTTTATTGATTTCATCATTTCCTTCCCCTTTTCATTTTAGCCACAAATGTGGGAAAGCATTGAAGGTCTTCTGAAAAACAGAAGCTAGGGCTGAGGCAGATGCTGGAAGGGGGCTATCAGGCTGATAATTACAAAGACAGATAAGAAAAAAAACAGTTCCATCATTTATGCTCACAAAGTAATGGCTCTGAGACGTGATTATTCTCTATAAACACGTTTTTATTCTTCTAATATTGACAATTTGTCACATAGTGGTACTTACAAAGGCCAGCCAAGTCTCAAAAGAGTTGTACAAATGCACAGCAAGGTGCAGCTCTTAACACAAAATTGGGCTGTATTTGTCAAGAGTTCTCATCCGCTAAATGGAGCATATGCACAGGATAGAGCAAGAAGGTAACATGGCAAGAGGAGAAATGCCAAAGGAAGCCTACCTTCAGAACTGCCTGGTGCAGTTTGTACAGAGAATTAACTACAGCCACGTTCCTCCTCTGGCCCTCTGTCAGTGGCCCAATCACCTGGCTGGCGTCTCCTTGAGTGGACAGCTGCAGTGATCACAGAAATTGTGAGTACCAACTCTTGAAACTGCATCTCCCCAAACTAAACTTCAACCACAGCAGAAAGCCAAAGGCCCTCACTACCCAGTGAGGGTAACTCCATTTAACTCTTGTCTTGATTCATAGAATTTCCATCTTCAGATAAAACAGACTGAACAACAGCAACAGGATCCTTGAGAGACTGTCTCAGCTCCCAAACCACAGCACTGAGACCCACATCTCCTGGAAATACCTAGTCCCAGCAAAACTTCAACTTTGTAATCAAAGAGTCAGGTGAAATCACCTACCTGAGGATGCCCAATAAACCACCAGCAGCTTTTCTCTATGAGCAGTGTACATTCTTCTGTATGCCCTCAGTCTGTCCTTCTGACAACCATTCAAGCCTCTCCTTAAAAACTGCTTTTTCAAATAGATGGCTTAGAGCTTTGTAAATAATAGAGGCTTATAAGTCAACAGAAAAATAGAACTACAGGGACCAAAACTGCTAGACCTGTCATTAAAGAGTTCTATCCATGAATCTTCCAGCAAAAATCAAAGAAATATTTCTTTGTATTTAAACTGCACAAAGCATGCATTTTTTATTATGACAACAGAAATCAAAGTTCCAGGGTGATCCATAAATAACCATTAACTATGGAACAGTCTTGTAAGGATACCACAGCATATATTTGTAATTTAAAATATCATAAACTGCAATTGGGAAACAAATGAAAATTTTCTCGTGCACTGAAAACTGCAGAAATACAAAGGGCTATGTGAATTCTAGAAGTACATCTAAACATTAAAGCAAGAATACCTATTAATAGAAGGCTTTACTGAGATATAATTACCCAACTAGTTATCCATATTTCAGGATACAGAATTATCCTCCAGGAAACCCCTGAAGATGCCTAGCTCCAAAAGTCTCTCAGTAAAAATATATTCAACTCACTGAGCAAATGGTCAAGAGACTTTTATGGAGTGTGTCTAAACACAGTTGTAGGTCATACAGAAAGCTCCTAAACTAAAACTGAATATACAGTTATAATTGTTTAAGAACAAAAGAAACAAACATAATAAGAAATTTTTTAACTTATGAGAAACAATGAATCTTTACTACTGAAAGACTATTCCTGTGCTTCCCATAGCTTCCATACAGCATAAACACAGACAGCATACAAGCACAGTTATCTAGTATTTTCCAGCATTGCTAATGATGAAGTTTTAGACAGGTTCTTGCAAGCACCCAGGAACTCTGATTTATTCACAGCACTATGGTGACAATATCAGTTCACTTCCTTTTCTTCAAATTTAGGGATTATTTCAGGATAAATAGGTTTCCGAGGCCATTGTAGAAGGAAAGATCTTTTCCAATCTACCTTCAATTATTTGACATAAAAATGTATCCTTAAACTGGTTGACAAATAAATCATTGTGTCAGCATTTTCCTGCCTCCCTGATGAGAACAGCCACGTGAGGCACGAACATCCCTGTTTCCTTCTAGATACTTCTGTTTGAGAGACCTGACTGGTTTTTATAATTCTGCTTCTCACGCTTACAGCTTCACAAATGCATTGATTAATAACAAAACAGCTGTGCAAAGAAAGACCCCGTTCACCCAGCTGACCACCCTCCCAGACACAAATAACCTTCTTCTCCACACTTAAGTACTGTACAGACTAATTTATATTTTTGCACATTTACAACTATTAAACATAAAAGATACTATTAAACCAGTAAAATTTTTCATCCCAGTTACTTAAATTTCAGTTCCTCAGAGTTTATTGTAAAGGTTTCACAATTTCTTAGACATTAGACTGTATCTCTCCTGATGATGAAAAAGCTTAACTGGTAAGTAAAACCATTAACAAGTACAAACATAACCCTTCTGCAATAACAAGAAACTCTTGCAGTCAGCAATAGCACACAACAGCTTCACAGGAAAAATCTGAAAATACCTTAAAAGCAACTAATCTTCTCAAAACTGTTTACCGTATTATATTTCCTTTAACTAATCCACTTGAACTTTGACAGTTAGATGTGCTGATCCCTTGTACATCCTAAAATCACTGGTCTAAAGCAAAGAGGCCTGAAAAATTTGACTCTTGTAAGTAGCAGTTGGAGCTGGGCAGCCCAGGGCTCCCTAGGACCGTTTCTCCTGTAGGTGTGCCATGGGAACACCTGGCACCTACGTGGGCAGGTGTGTCCTACCATTTACAGAAGTCTCTGTTGCTGTCACAATGATTTCTCTGACTTTGCCTCAAGGCAAGAAAGTTCTCCACTCTGTCCAATTTGGTTCATGTACATACACTGTGTCACTGGCAAAAGTCCGGATTTTAGACAGTTTATCATTATTCCAGTACTCTAATGCCTCAGACTGAATTCTTGACATCACTTATATCCATTATACAATCATGCATCCAGTTAGGAAAAATGTCATTATTGTGTCTCTCTGGTTCCCAGAAACCAGGCTTATGGACCATTTACTATAGACACAAACCATCCCCCAGTTTCTTTTCCAGCATACCAGGTTTTATCACTGATTCGCATTTATCACTCTCTTTTATACAGAAAGTACTTTTAAATTTCTGTGCTAGACACAGGTTATGCACTTAAAACTCAGTGGTAGTGTAACTCTTCCTCTGTTATCTGTCCACTGGGGATTGCATTGTGTAAATAGGTTAAGACAAGTAAGTGTGAAGCCTGTGCACATCTGCTCAGGCTGTCTGAAAGACACAGTCCACAGGCCTTCTTTTTGACGAGGACACTGGAGAAAAAATCAGATGCCTTTTTAATCAGTCTGATATATCCTGAAATGCAGAAAGCCAGGAAGGGTGAGTTATGCTAAGCAGAAACAGGGGGAACAGAAGGGGTGATTTCATCCCAAATCAGAATCTATTCTGGGAAACAAGTAAAAGACCAAGTGCAGCTGAAGGCCAGATCCCATCTCCAGGGAGCTGTCAGTCACCCTGGGAGTTAGTCTGGCTTAAGCCTGCTAGCTGAAAACAGAGGACAAGAAACAATGTTGAAGCCAGAACTGAATGAGCAGCAACAACAAGGCCTGTAATTGTTCCATATTTCTGTATCTGCCTTAAGTATAGCAATCGATTTCTTACACTCTTCACTTCAGTTGGTTAAATTGTTTCTGCTTTTACCTCAAGCCTGTCTACTATTTCCAGTAATTTCACAGGCAGTAGCACGAGCACCCATTCCCCAGCAAGCATCAGTTCTACAATGGGTGACACATCAGTGTGAGCTTCCTTTGCCAACAGGAGCGACAAGCACGCTGCCAACATGGGATGCTCGCGAAGAAGAGTGAGGCAGAGAAGTGTGCTACCAGGAAATATTAGCCAGGACTGTTGTATCCAGGCACTGGGACAAAGGCTGTGTCTCGTGGTGCCCTAAAAAATGTGAATGTGAGCTTCTGTCCCACGCAACGTTTAAAAACAGAAAGGGCAGCTGTTAAAATGAAATGAGCAAGGAACACTGGGAGATAGTGCCTTTCTGACATATACATGAGTGTGTTAAAGTAGGAGGCTGAAATGTGCATGTTCAATCCAGCAGCTGACTAGCTAGAAGAAGCTGCATAGAAGAATTTTGGGGGGGTTTAAATCTAATCCAACTGAATCTGAGACCAAAGCAGTAGATCGATATCAGGTAGCTTACTGAACCAAAAAGGACACTTGTAGAAGGCAATACACAAAAAATGTGTCATGAAGGGGGAACAAGCTGACTTAAGGTAATCTAACTTACTTGAGTCTGACATGGTTGAGAAAGTGTAAGCCATGAATGCTCTCACTGAATTCAGAAGTCCTTATGAAAAATAGTTTCTTTTCGTTTGTATCCTTCAGCACACCTACATGGTTACACTGCTTCACCTCCAGAGAGTGCAGGTGCCTCATCCTGGGTCAGTAAGCTGCCCACAGCAGAAAATTTCAGGAATGATTCACCTGACCACACGCAGGAAACCACGAAGCAGAGACGTAAGAACTTGCATTGAGTAATTCACCTAGGCTATTTCAAAGCCCCTGCTTTGGGAAGCGAGTACCTGCATCCTGTATGCGCCCATTTCTCTTCACTAGCTATAAAGGGAATTTAAAGCAGTACCACAGATCCCTAGTAGTCATGTAAGATGTATTCTCACCCTATAAATGTATTTGCACCTCTTTGCATAGACCTACTTTGGAAATATGTCTTGGAAATAACCAGATCAAGTGTTCTGGATTTGACACTTTTCTGTGTTTGATGCCTAAGAACAGACATGAAATGTGACAGCATGGATTTGATCTCACATGTGGAGACATGTGCAATGGTAAGATTGCTTTGGGATTAAATTCTTGTCTTCACCATTAAGCAATGAATGTAGAATTTAGATTAGGCCATGAATCAAATCATCAGTTCTCCCTTGGGTTATAAATAAAATGCTAACTGAGTTTGTCTTTTTCTTCTAGGAAAGCTCAGTCTATTGATACATCTTTTCCTGTAATTTTTTTAGTGCTTCAAAGTGACTAACACTCCTCTCTTTCAACAGGTGGCAGCTCAGAAGAGACACTGATTTGTGAGCTGGTTTGCTAGTAGTCCCTTCACAGACTACATATCTTGTGAAAAACTTCAGATTCATGCTCAGTAACTAAGATCTCCTGTGCATCCTTATTGACAGTTTTGGAAAGCTCCATTTATTTGATTTCCCTGAAACAGCCTCAGCAAACCCATTTTTTTAGAGCAGGAAACATCATCATAATTTAGGAGTATGGAGAAGATCCTAAAATAAGACTAAAGTAGGGCTTCTCAACAAATCATTCAATCTAACTCCAGGATCACGAGACTAAAGAGTGTTTTGATAGCACAAACTGAACTCCAGTTGTCAAGCTAACATTTTCAACAGTAAATGCATTCCTAATAGATGCAGCTGATGTTGCCATACCTCTGGCAGAAGGCAATCAATCCATCTGGTACTTGGCCTCCTGCCTGATCATAACAACTTATTATAAAGCACAGAATCCATTTAGAGAGTTTCTGAGTCAATAGGCCTTGGCCCTGGGATTTCTCCCATAAACGACAAATAATTGGGATGATTTACTATTAGGTTTAATGTTTTCCATACTGCAGAAGGTACCTTTTACAATCTCTTTCCACCTAAAAACCACACAGGTTTAGTAGAATTAGTTTGCTCCTTTTTGTAAAAAAAGCACCGTTTAGCAGAAAAATACAGAAGAATCTGAACTCCATTAGCTATTCCACTTAATATATTAGCTACTTAGAGGATAATATACAAGAAGAAGAGACATAATTTAGAGGTTCGAAGTGTAGGATTTGAATGAATTTGTCAGTGGAAATAAGGTCCTTGACTGATGAGGATAAATTAATATGAATATTCTGCTTAAAAAAAAAACAAAACTAAAATTTAAGAATAAATCATAAGTAAGAATTTATGTTCTTGGAGCAGCTTCTAATTTTGCAAAGAAGAAATATTTCAAGACATGAGGAAAGGAATAAGCTGTGAGTTCAGGCAATAATTTAAAATGTACATAATAACATGCATATTGCACCTTCAGGACATTCTTGTAGCTTCCAGAATATCTTTTTTTTTTTAGCTTCCACGGAAAAATGAAAATTTTGTATTCTAGAAATACAGAAAAGGAGTTTGTAGGTGAAGAAATTCAAAATCTTATAGAAAATGCAATCATTATTTTTGGAGGAAAAATTTGAAGGGACAGTTAAGTCCTTGACCAGGAAAAAAGACTGAACATCATGCTCATACTATTCATGTTAGAAGAAGCAGCAATCATTGAACCATTTCCTCAGGGGTATTTCTGCTTTGTTTTGGTTTTTCTTTCTTAATATTTTCAAAAGCCAAAGAAATGGAAGAAAAACAGCAAATGGTCTTTTTGTAACAGAAAAGACAAGATTTATCTCCAAGTCTTTGAATCATCCGAGAAGAAAAGCACTGTACAAGTAATCAAAAGTGAGTAATAGTTCATGGTGCTTAAATAATGAGCTGCTTTAAAACAGCTCTGCTATCAGAAAACACTTATAAAAGCAGTTCCTTTAAGGAATCTCAGAGAATCCTAAACCTGAAACACTTGGAATAATTTTTCAACTACAGAAAATTAAGCCCCTTCTATTACCCAGCCAAGTCTGAGGAGGATTTCAAGGACAATGTGTGTTGATCCTGATACCTCTGACTGTAACGTTTGCATTTTTCATGCTTGCCAAATTAATGACTGAATGATTAATCATATCTTATATGTAATCCCATTAGCTCCTGGTTTCAGCCAACTACTGAGAATGCCCCTCCAGAGGTGAAGAGCAGACATCCATCCCCAAGACACATGAGAAGTTCAACACGCTAGGGTGATATTCACCTACACATAAAAAATACAATCAACTTATTGAATTGTCATCTGCTTTTTGTGGTATCAAGTCCCGCGTTAACTGAAATTAGAATATTACCACCCTGCACAAGTCTATGATTGAACTCTACATGGTCCAACTCTCATTGGAGCTGTTCCAAAATTGAAAAATTCCAAATCCTTTACCATATAGATATCAACATACACCTAACCAAGTCCTTTTATGAATCACAGAATTTAATTTGCTAAGAAATAACTTAGAGCTTACTATAACAAAATACTGTAAGGATTGTGCCATCACGTTCTTTTTCTACAGGCTAGCAAAACAACATACTAGACCTAAAGAAGTCTTAATCAACTTCCTAGCAGGATAAAATAAAGTACACAGTACTCCCAAACCCAGACTTTTATGTTTGGATGATTTTTTCTGGAGATTAGTCAGGATATCTCAAAAAAAAACAATTAAAAAAAAAATCACACATTTCTTATGTGAGTCACGATCTAACCAGCAAAAGGCAACATGAAAAAAAAGAATATCCTTTATGAAGTTATTTAATTTAGGTCTCTCCTCCGGATTTTTAATTCCAGTTTTAAAAGTTTAAATGCTTTCTAAAGTGATTTATCAGATAGATATTTCTAAGTATTCTTTGACCAATATAAGTAGCTTCCTAATGAGTGTTTGAACAAAGCTCTTCTCATCTTTCCATCAAAAAAATAAATTACAAAACCTTACCTGACTTTTGATTATTTTTAAATTAGACCTACTGCCATCTTTAGCTTTTATTACTGTACAGTGAAATAGTAATTATTCTGAAATTATTTTATTATATAATAGTCTCCCACATATTCTATTTAAATACCTATTAATGAATTCTTTTAATGTGCCAAACATTGAATTCATATTTTTGGGCTCTCTCATTTAAATAGCATGGATACAAGGTTTTCATTGACAGTAATACCATCTCTTCAAGCTACTGGTACAATACAATTAATTCATGTATCTCAAAAAAGAACTGGGGAAAATATAATCCTTCACATTAGTTACACCATTGTTACTGACCCGTTATTTACATAAACCTTTCCTGAGGTGTCACTTCGCTACTGTTCCTGATGATTTGTGAGCTTATTAGATTTCATACTTCCCTCCGAAGTTCACAATATTCGACATTTAGACAGGAGGACGGGATACGTTTCCCTGGAACTGTCAGACAAATCTCATTGTTGGAATATGTCCTGAATAGTGATTCACCCGCAAATGAAAGCTTACAATTCAATATAACACCATCTGATAAGAGACATGGATTAATTCTTATAAGATCACGTAATAAAAAAGGCAATCAGAAATACACTTTATGTCATTACAATAAGGATTCATCATGCCTTTCAATTCAAAACCACCACAGGCCCCATAAATTTGCTGGGGGTTATATCTGATGCCAAAATTCCAGGGCATTTTTATCCCTTCACTGGAAGAATTTGGTTTCAGGAGGTCTTTTCTCTCTCCCTCTCCACCCTGCTCTCCCCTACTTGATTGAATTATTCAGCTAGATGAATTTAACTATGCCACATAAGAGGATGGGTGGGAAAAAAGCCAACACACATACCCCAAACCACATAGCTATGTCAATAAACATCAGTAAACATCCTAACAGAGATGCAGCTCACATCCATTTTCTTGCTACTCCAGCATATTTCATTTGAGGAACTTGTATAAATTAACTGGGCCAAAAAATGTTTTTGCATAGTGTAAGGTACATTTCTCCTTGAAATATATATGACTAATGTCAACTCAATGAATGCTTTCCTCCATAAATGAGGTCTTTATTCTTTTCATTCCTCTAGAAGAAACCAGAATTACAGACATCCTGTATCAACATTTTTCTTTCTTGCAACATGTTATGGATATTTGTCTCACCACTAGACAGACTGGGGCAAAATCAGTGGAGAACTTGTTGAATCCAGCCCCTCGCTGCCTTTTCCTAGTCAACCACTAAGGACAGACTGAAAGGTTCAGAAAAAAAACCCTACCCCCATGAATACTCAGAAAAAACTAAGAATCAATCCTTCTCATCCAAGTGTTTTCTCATTGCAATGTTTTAACTTTTAAATCCCATCCTTTGCACTTCTACTTTTCATAATTTTACTGATTAAGCCGAGATGTTCCAATATAGTCTCTGGATTAGTTATAATACACTTAGCCTTTTAGATTCTGGACAAAAATACGCCATTCATATTGCTTATCATCTAAATAACCCTCTGAAAACAGCTTATTTAAATCTTCATTGCCCTGATCAAGCATGACAGACACCTTCTCTTCTACAAATGACATTACAAAAATTCCTTGTAAAGACTCTGTCTCTTTCTCAGCTCAGTGTTTTAAGCTGAATTAATTGTTGGGTTTTTATTCCACCTAGCATTCTAGCCTTCTCCTTCCTCATTGTCTTTATTGCAACCATGTTTACAAGCCACCAAGGACAAGCATTAATAAAGTAGAGATTGTTTTTAACAGTAGTAATAAAAACCAAGATCAGAGCACATTTGATTGCATTCTCAGGAAGAGAGGTCCTGAAAGATCTGTAAAGACATGGCATGACAGCATTATACTTTCAAAACTACATCATCAAAAGCAAACAGTAATTTTTTTCTATTGACTATAATATATCAGATGCACCATAAACCCACTAAGAAAGAAATCATGAAAAAAAACCAAGACTCATCTGCTACAAATAGTTATGATGATGGGATGGATATGCAGAAAGTTGAGATCTATTTTAAATCTCAGTAATTACAAACTAGTTTTTAAAAATACTCAAAAGAAAGGATCAGCTTTTTCAGAAAACTTGAAACATAAAAATACTTTTTCTAGAGCGGTGTGAGAAGAATACAGTTTGTTTTCTTACAGTCTGCCTCTAAACTCAAAAAATCTTCCAAATAATCTGCTCCAATCCATTCCAAATGGTTAGCCAGTAAACCAGATATATTTAATAAGAAGATATTAATTCTGAGTACCCACTAAAATTTGAAAATTGAAAATATCATTTTGAGTAACAGCAAAGATGAAGCCACCCGAGCACCAATAAAGAACACAAGAGTAAGTAAAACAAATGTAAGTAAAACAAAATTTGGAATCTTGCACCTGCAAATCACAAGTTCTAATATAAATTGGATTGAAGGACAATGAGAGACAAATTTGTCTCCATTTCAGTCCTGGTGAAAAGTGGGCATTTATTAAAATCTTCATAATGTGCATCACTGACTATCTTACTTGAAGCCTCAGGAAGGAGACCTGTGACTGAAAAGGTCTGAGAAAAGATAAAATTAATCTTTTAAAATATTTCCTATAGAGACAGAGCACAGTGGCAGGGCAATGCACTGAGTTATACCAGTTTTGTGGGCAATACTAAAAATAATTTAAGAACAACTGCAGCAGAGCTGACTTTCCATTGTATATATTTTGATGCTAATCTTATGTAATACATTTGGTGCTGATCAGCATTACAAAGATCAGTGCTCCAAAAATATCTGAACATGACAGATAGACAGATATTCTTCAGCCTGTATCTCCATCCATTACATTCACTAAAAATAGAATATTAAATTACAGAAGGGCTTGGTTGCACCGGCGTGCAAAAAGGTGTCATCTGAGTTGGCTCAAAGAAACACTTGGCTACTGGAAGAAAGAGCTGAACACTGAAGAGTTAACATCCAAGAGTTTTCTTGCACCCATCAGTAGTACTGGAGTTGCCAATTAGCCACAATGCCACAGACAACTGTACTCTTTTCAAGGTCTAAAACTGGTAGAAACACCAAATGCTATACGAAAATAAGTCAAGCTCAGCTGACAAGCACTGCAGACGGAAAGTCTTGGAAAGCATATATTTTGAAACTCTGGCAATCTAAGAAAATCTTAAGAACAAAAGCAATATTACTACAAAAGAAATCACATCTCCTAACTTTTGCCTTAGAGATTTATTTACAGCAGAAGGAAGTATGGATTCCAGATGCAAGAAAAAAATTACTCCAATCTGTCAGCATTTTAAGCTTCCTCTTGAACAGATTTTGCAACTCGCTGCTGTTCAGTCTCAGTCACATATTGGCTACACCCACAGCTGTAAATTAAAGGGTGCCAGGAAAGGTCCCTGGATCTGGCACGTGACTGTCTGTACCACTAAGCTGGCAGGACATCCATTAGCAAATTTTTGGCCTGGGCCAACAGCTACTTTCCCCAATCTCCAGCCACAGCTCAGGAGAGTCAGTCCTGCAGAGACTACTGCCAGAAAGGCTCTGGCAGCCAGACACTGCTTTGGGGAAGGGTAGCCCTCCCTGATGCCATGAAGTTTTTTTGCCTTTTCTTTTATACCCCTGTTATACCTTTTTACAACTTCTGTATTCTTAGTGCTTTTTGTCTACATTCTTGGACTTGTTTGTCAAGCTAAGAGACTAAACATTTTAGAAGCTTTGTAGCTAGGGATCAGTGTGCCCCAGACCCCAAGGTCCTCTCCAGAACACATTCTGTAAACTAAGATAGAACCATCCAGGGGAAGATCCCTTGGGGAGGGGAGGGCTCATTCAAGCCTCTCACTGGGGAATTTTTGATGGATATGCTAATTAGTAAAACCTGTAATGTTATACCAGATCTTTTGGGGGTCGGCATTTTGGTGGTGTGCATTGGGCTGCATTCCACCTGGATGTGTGCACCTAAAGATCCTTAAAATAAATACCAAGGTAGAACCTCTTTTTCCCTTCTAACCATTTTTGACCCTTAATTTTAAGACCAGGAAAAGGCATCACCCCCAGCTGGGAGGCATTGCCTGGCCCCACTGGCCACAGTGCCCTGGGGTGTTTCCAGGCACCTTCTGCTCCCTAGTACAGACATCACTGTTACCCTCCCATTTCAGAGGGATGTTCACAGCTTGGGATGGCAATTTAAGTCCTGAGTGTAAGTCACAAACCTTTGCTGACCTTGTGCTCTCAAGCAAGAGAGGCAAACATTAACACAAACACCAGGGTGACAGTGTGGAGCAATTCAAGACACAACCCTTCTGCAGCAAAAACAAAACACATCTTGCTGATCCACCTTGAACTGAGGCCAACACTAATCAGAACAAGCCTCGATGATAAAAATTTGCCTTCACACAGATGAGATCAAGCTCATTTACTTACTTACATTTATTGTTCTCAGGACAGTTACTTGTTTTCCACACCCACACTCTCTTTAAAAAGCAAACCTAGACCACCTGGGGACAAGCAGTCAGTGATTGGTATATGCATGTATGTAGTGTTTGCCTCTGAAGAAGGGGTTGACACAACAATGAATTGTTACATTTTTCTGCTTATGCTCTTTTTTGGTATTTACTTTCTTAAATTATAATGCACTAAAAAAACCCCTGTCATCAAGCACATGCTTCTCATCATTATGACAGATAATAATACTTTTCAATAACATTTTCCTAGTTACACAATCTAGTACCAGTTAATTGAAAAGTAGATCTCAGTAAACCCTCAGAAGTTTAAAAATAATGTATATTAATTTTAATAATAGAATTTTTATGTTAGAGCCACTTTACATTTAAACATTAAGCCAGTTAAATATCCAGAATTGTTTCACAACATCTGAAATCCAGTTTCACCATTGCGTTCAAAAACAGGATCAGGCTAAATCAAAGCTTCCCAGTTACTTCCCAAGAAACTTCTTGTGCCAACGTATTACTGCTCATATTACTGCTCCAGTGCTCTGCAACTGATGCACATTCTAGAACCATGCATAACATTACATAACTGAAATATTTACCTAAGTAAATGTAAATAAATCTCAATATACTACTGAGATCCAGGACAGTGAGAAAGAAGCTGCCTACTCTATATCACAGATATCAGCTGATGCTGACTTTTCCCTCAAAACAATCCGGAATCTTAAAATGTCAGTCACCCGGGAAAATCCACACAAATGTTCTTATGTCTGAAGTGTACAGTCATCCATCACTTTTGGGATCAGAATAACAAATTCTCTCTCATTTTGTCTCTTGGCATGTCCAGTAGTAGAGGTCACCAATAGGTGATTCAATGTCTTGCCCTTTGAGGATATGTGACAAATATTTGAACCTTGGTGCAGCGACTCCAATTTTTGAGACACTTATGTATTCTCTTTAATCTCAAAATTTGCTTCTATTACTGGGTCTTTAGCATTTTAATTTTGAAATACGTTAAATACACCAAGCATTGTTTTATGTTTTCTTAAGAAGGTCAGGGAAGAATTCTTCAGAATGCCAGGAAGGACTGTGCTCTCTGCACAGTGCTTAAAAATTTCCAGGTGGCAAATGTGATAATCACAAATACCGCAGCCATTGCCCAGGCTAAAATCCTGATGAGAAGCCAAGTCTCTAGCATGAGCTGTAAAGGACAGGTTAGTAGCTGAGGGCACAGGTTAGCAGCTCTCCCAGAGCACTGCCCTCAGGCTGTTATTTCAGACCTCTGCCTCATTCATCAGCTTTTGAGAGATATGGCATCAGTTCAACCACATTGAGTTAGGAGAATAAAAAAAATACTCAAATTCTCTACTTCCTTCCTCCCTCATTACACCCACTCTCCATCTCCACCTTTTGAGGGCTTCCTCTCTATGATTGCTTACAAGTCTGACAGTGGGAAAGATCTCCATTATATCATCTGCCTGCAGCCTCTTGTCTGCTGGAAAGAACCCTTTTTTTAGATAAACTTATTACTCCATAAAATACAATATTCCAAATTTAGGAAACACTCCAATTATAGGCAATCACAGCTCCCACTGATTTTAGCCTTTTCTACCCTAACCTTAGGAAAAATCTGCCTGGTTTAGTATGGCCATGCATTGTCTGTACTTCAAGCAGACATGAACTTTCTCAGCTTGTGCTCCAGGCTGAGTGAGTGTTGTGTTCCGCAAGATGCCACAGCTGAACTGGTCAGCACAGACTGGAGTGGAGCTAAAATGTGCTCTGCCATCTGGCAACACAGTAGAGTGAGTTTGTGCCTGCCTAAATCATGTAAGCACACCATTACATATCCTCATACAGAAATGTTTTTTAAGATAGTTTAATCCACCAGAATTTGCCAGCATAATCGCCCCCACCTGCTCTGAAAAGCAAGTGGACAACCTCATTTTTACAATCCTGCCTCTGCAAATGACTCTTTGCTTGTTTATTGGCCAACAGATGACATCGTCTCTGATGATGTCTCCAGTGATGCCCTATGGTGGGAGGAGTCAGCAAGACACAGCCTTCATCAGACAAGGCAGGAAGGACTGCTCTGGGACTCTGATCAAAATAATAAAGATAGTCTGACAGGATGACTATAACTCTAGGGAGGAAACTGGTAGAGGTCTCCAGGTTCACAAAGTAGGAGAATCACACCTTCTCTAAACAACTGCATTTTCATGTTCACAGCACAACACATTTCATCTATGTGCAATTGGTGGGTGTGTTAGTGTATTTCAATCCACCCACATGACAAGCTGAAGAGAAACAGCACAAAAGTAAGAGAACAGGCAGTACTTACATTCAGGTAACTGAAATCATCACTCTAAAACCAGAAAGAATGCAACAAAAGCCCCAACAACAAATATTGTTTCAAACGGTCCTGTGCTGGGAAGGTAATAGGCTAGAGGATCAAAGAGGGCTCTTCCACCTTCAGTATCTATAAGGGACAATGGGTCTTGCAATTTATTTTTCTGCTTGTTGGCAAAATTACATATCTTGTAAATTTCAGAGCTTTTAACCCTCAATGCTTCATGACTGCTCTATCAATAGCAAACAAAAGTACAGTGATTGCAAAGTTGCAACAAAGAGATTTCTAATTATAAGAGAAACCACAACATTTCAAGTACATTCAAAACTCAGCTCAGTAAATGACAAAATTACAGGTAACCAACTGGGGAAACACAGTTTTGTTTCTCTTTCAATCATCAGGCTACCATCTTTTTCATTTTTCTGCAGATAGATAAGAAATCTGATTTAAAGTAGCATATTAACAAAATCAAACATTAATTCAAAAGACTGCAATCAATGAGGCATCTTTTCCAAAAATTAACAGACAAAGTCTGTTCTGTTATTATGGAAGATTACTGCAGGGTATTATTTTAGAGCAGTGGTCTTTGAAGTGGGGCACATACACCACAAGGATTAGGCAAGACAATACAGTGGGGTGCACGACAAAAATATCAGAACTTCAGTACACGTATAGAAGTTATAAATAAACAAGTATACATATAATGAAGGTGCAAGCTCAAAAAGTTTATACTGACAGGGATGCATAACCAAAAATCTTAAGAGATCACTGCACTAGAGGATTCTGCTGCCATGTCAAAGGCATTTAATAAAGATGTTGCTGAGTTATAAGCTCTTTTTTATACTTCTCAACTATCAGTTAAAGAGGTAAAAATATCTCTAGGAAGCAGATTTATGAGCTCCTATCTTTTATTAAGGAGCATGGATCCTCATAAACACCCCAAATTACTCAACTTAATTTTGTTTTCTGGAAATGCAACTTACTGCCTTCTCACAAATCTCTTCCCTTCACTGTACTTATTGTAAGCATTTGAGGAAAGAGCTAATTTTCCTGATGTGGCCAGTTAAACAAGAGCACAACATGTTGCATGGATCAATCAAGACAGGTGATTTAAGGTATTTGCAAATGGGAATGGATGACTCCCCTGGAATTGAATAGAGGAGAAAAGTTAGTGGTCTTTTTCATCTGGGCTACCTCACTTGCAAGAAAAAGTGGCCACTGAACAAAACCTGGCTCAGTAAGCAGACCTTTTGTTAAAACCTATGCACTGGATTGCAAGGTGCAAATGCAGAAGAAGAAAATTTTATTCTTATCCAAAACATGATGATCAGATTTGTTAATATCTTTTCTAATCTGGAATGAGAAGGTTGTGGAAATGGTGACTAAACAGAAATCTGGTGGTGTCTGTAATCATTATGAAGATGTCTGGCCTATCTATTTTAAGGAAAACGTGAATAAGAAGAAACAAGATTATAATGGCACAGAGAAAATATACCAAGCACCCTTTCTCAGCACCACAAAACACATGATGGGTGATGAAAGCTAATACTCTTAAATTAACAGAAATATTTTTTAAATCTAGTGCAATGTATAATTATCCCTTCAAACTCTGTATACTGAGAACATCTGCAATTACACTGAGTGAAATTAGGACAATAATTCTGAATGCTGCATGGCATACACCAACCACATCAAGCATCAGCAAGGGGGTGACTAAAGATTCACCCAACAGCAGAGTGTATCTACATATTGCTTCCAGAGATTATTTCTTATCTTCTCTGAACCAGTTAATACAAGAACAGGTCTCAGGTGCAGCAAGTTCTTGATGTGGAGAAAGCTGAAAAGGCTACAAAGCCACAAGTAACACAGACAAATGTTTTGAATTTACAGGAAGAGGCCATTTTTTCTTAGTCATCTTAGCTTTAGGACTGTATGCACAGACTGATAGATGCTGGTTTTGCTCAAAGGTAAAATCTCTGAATCTTGAGTAACATTTTTCTTGTTATTTGTCTACTTAAAGATACCTGGAGAAACAGTGATGAAATCTCAGTGAATTGCAATTCCTTGTTTTGGGAAACTGAGTAAATAAAAACCCTGACATCAGAATGTCTCAACATTTTTAGAACTGCATATTCCAGTTCTTCACCTTTCAAATCTACCTGCAATATTACAACATTAAAAAAAAAAATTTAATTACTTTTTAAAGTCTCCTGCCCCCATCTTCCTTCACTGAGAATTCTGAGATGCTTTTGTTTACTTTTAATTTGGAAGAGAACTCAATTTCATATTCCTCCAGGAAATTAAATTTCCATCTCTAGCACTGCTCTACTATAGCTATCAGACATGAAGCATCTGAGCGGATATGTTACATGGTCCCCTTCTCAGCTTTAGAAAGCTATTGTTGGAGGCTGGATTGCAAGACTGAATTAAGATTGCATTCTTGGCTAAACCACTAAAACATAATGAAACAGTGCTGTCTGACATAGCTCCTGTTCTACACATGGTGCACAATTCAGGCTCAATCTGTCTGTCCAAAAATAGGCACCAAAAAAAGGCTAAGTTGTTCCAGATTATATCCAGAGGGCTGGCAAGCATGGCACAGGACAAGTGGGAGAGCCGTGCCCTGCTGGAGAGGCAGCTGGAGGCTAGGAATGATATTTCAGCACCTCAAAGATGGCTCTTGCACTTACGTCTTGGCAACTGTGTTGAGCACTTCTGGTTTTTAAATTTATAACGTGTATCAGCAAGGAAAGAAAGAAGTTTTTAAAAAGGTAGCTGTGCAATACTCTTGACTTTATTTTACAGTTTGTAGGTATGTGCTTGAAGGACATTGATGTTCATCCTGCCAGGTTGAGTAATCCCATCACTTAGCTTTTCAATGTTTCAGGTTTGCATTTTCAGTTGTCAAATCCAAGAAGTTCAAGGGCTCACACTCCCTCTTTCCTTCTACATTCTTTTACTTTAAGGTTAGCTAACACAAAGCCACAAATAATATACTTATCAGCTTATTTCTGAGTATCTTGGTTTTTTCAGGGTTTCTTAAAAATTTGCCAGCTGTCTAAACACAAAATGATGTTCACTTCCAAAGAATCCCCTGGCCAGATTCAAACTCTAAGAAGTTGTTAGAGAAGGTGAGCACAACCCTGGTACTTTCACAGTTACAGCTGATGGGTCTTTTTTTTTCCAGTTGAATGCCACTATTTGACACTACACTCTATGATATATAGACAACAATGTATTTTTTTTACCTATGATAATTCTCACAACCTACTAAAAATCCTCATTTCTGCCATAAGCAAATTTCATCCTGAAAATACGAAGCCATGATTTGATAGCCTTAAAAGCAGACCCAACTTAAGCACTATGCTTTAAACAGCTAACAAAATAATGCCAACATTTGTTTTTATTTAAAATTTAAAATATTCTTTATGGCCTTCATGACTGCTTCACCTATGTACCTTTTCCATACGCCATGTTTGCGAACGTCTAAGACAATCCAACAGACAAGGTAAACAAAGTATGTGTTACTGAATTTCAATTTTTTCAAAGCTATTTAGAGACAACAGATGTGTAAAAGGTAAACAGAAACCATACTAACTAAATTGCTGTAATGTTTTGTAGCCAATTGGTACAAAAAATATTAGCAAGCATCTTTCTTTAAATGAAACATATCGTAAATGAATGTTACTGGAGTCTGAGTCTGCTGTCAGAATTAATGTTGCTTATTAAGTGAAAATCTTGTTACAAATACAAGTAGTTAGTCATTTCTGGTGGGTCTGCATATTGCAAAAGTTAATTTTCATCTCTTCATAAAAAAACCATTACAATTTCAGCAACAGTCCTTAAGAGAAAATTGTTCATCTGAAATTTTTTTTTGTATTATGACAACATTCACTGTACTATCCATAGGCTCCTTGAAGGCTCTTACCCAAAAGATATGGCTTTAGGGATCCTTCTTCTATTCAGTTTAACACTAGATGCCACTGCATGGTAAATGATTGGAAATATGTGACAAATGCAAACAAATCAAAGGTCACTTAAATGTATGTCAAATAATAAATATATGGAAAAACCCAAAATTTCTCTCAAGTAATAAAAAATTGTATTTGAATCGTCCAGATTTTAATACCATAAAGATGCTGTATCATGTAAATGAGTGTAATATCAAATGTTGGTTAATAAAAAACTGAATTTAACAGTCTTGATTTTACTTAATGACAGCTACAATTTTGATGTTTTAAAAATTAATATGGCAAATTCAATTTGGAGTTATACAGATAAATTTTACCGCTATCAATAGACTGAGTTTGTCTGAAGGTAGAATTTAACTGAAAATGTTCATAAATACAATGGAAAGCTAACTGGAAGGTTTTGTCTATCTAGATTGCTTTACTGTTATGTTCTAAATCTACAAAAGCCAGAACACTGTACATGTAAAAACATTAGGTTTTAGAAATTTAAAATTACTTACAAGCTGCTCAGACTTTACACCGTAAAGCTGAACGGTCTTCGCCACATTTTTGGCCACAGCTAGACTCAGGTCTGGATCAACAGCAGCCACATTCAGCTCACTGGAAGCAAAGATTACAAATCTCAATTAACGACTAAACAGTGCTGTATTGAATCGATAAAGAATTTTAACTATGAATACACAGTTACGTGGCACGTCAATTTAGACAGAGTAACACATACAACCAAGTCTTTCCACGCACCGTAATTCAGTTTACAATTTAACAAGTCATTTGGGAATTTTATGTGCAGTGTTCCTATTCTAGTAAAAATGAGCAAAGTTTAGGAATGACACTTCAGCATGAAATCACTATTAGTAAGCCATTCAAAAATATTGACAGCAATTAACTACATTCAAGCTTTGGCAGCAGCCTTCAAACATTACAGGTGAATACACAGTCATTCAACTCTGGAATTACATGAGCTGTGCAGAAATACCCAGGGGATGCCTTAGCTTGACACAACTAATAAGCTGTGTTTTAGGCAATCCTTTATAGTAAAAGAGGCCCCAAAGGAATGACAGGGAACAAATGAAGAAGGAAAAGACTTCTAAATCATTTCCAGTATTTTTTGTTCATGAACGTCCCCAGATCTCCATCGGCTGGGGCTGCATTCAGAACTGCTCTGCTGAAGACAGGCAAGCACAAGAAGCATCATGTTGCTTGTGGTGAGTTTAACCTCTCTCAAGAGCAGGAGAATCACTAAGCACCCCAACCTAGAATAATCTTCTCTGAGAACTCTCTAGGGCCCAAACACCATTAGCTAAAGGTAACTCTGGAAAACTCAGCTGAAATTTCATAATTTCATAATTCTCTTTTTCAAGGAGCAAAATAATATCAGACACCAACAGACATGTTCTGAGCATTTGCAACTCCCAGTCACAAGTACTATGTCAGTATTTAATACTTTACACACACAAACATACTGTGAATACTGCCCATCTCTTTTCAGATTTTATTAACCAGAGTAGACCTTACCAAAACCTTATGAGGGAAAATGCACCACTGGTAATTTAAGTATCCCATTCTACAAATTCTACCTGGAGTAGTCATCTCTATCTTTCATCTTGCTGTTTTACTTCAACTAAGTATTTACACCAGGTATTACCACTTGCAGCCAAGCAACTACCAGTTCCCTTCGACGCAGTCAGAATAATTACGAGACCAGACATTTACAGTATGTGTAAAGTTTCTCTTCCTGATCTTTTATAAGCTCAAACATTAAAACTTATATTAAAATTCCATTTATCCCAGAAAAACAAAATACAGAAAATAAATAATAAAATGCATTGTTTATTATCAATAATAATAAAGAGGTGCTTATCTTGCTGTATTCAGCATTGGTGCAGCCTCATCTTGAACACTGTGTCCAGTTTGACGTCCCACAATTTAGGAAGGATGTGAAGCTACCTAAATGTGTCCAGAGGAGGGCAACAGATCTGGTGAAAGGACTGGAGGGATTGTCCTATGAGGGATGGTAAGGATTTGGGCTTGTCTAGTTCAGAGAAAAGGAGTCTGAGGGGCAACATCATTGCCCTCTACACCTTCCTAAGCACAGGAAGCGAAGAGGGAGGTGCTGAGCATTCTTCCCTGGGATCCAGTGACAGGAGGTGTGGGAATGGTTCAAAGCTGCATGAGGGGAGGTTCCAACTCAGTATTAATCATTTCCTTAACAAGGTGTTCAAATAATGGAACAGGCTATTTAGAGAAGTGGTCGATGCCCCAAGCCTGTCAGTGTTTAAGAGGCATTTGGACAATGTTTTCAGCTTTTGGGTAGCCCTGAAGTGTTCATGCAGTTGGACTGGATTTATTGTTTTAGGTCCCTTCCAATTGAAATATTTTGTTCTATTGTGTGCTACTCTATTTTATCCTATCCTATCCTATCTTCTGATTTGATTTTTGCACTAACCTGCTTTATAAATAGAGAATAACCAACTTTTTACCACTAAGGAAGTCTAATTTCTAAAACTGTAACTTATGAAAAAATACATGCTGAGTATTACATTTTGCAATGCCTTATATGTACATACCTAGCTATAGTTTTTATGATGCTGTCAAGCTCGTCAGAAGAGGGAGGATTCCGACCTCCAGGAGGGAAGACAAGATTGATGGGGTCAAACAGTCGAGATAAGGATTTTGACAGATAGGCAGCTTCATATTGTTGCAGTGAATCTTTCAAGGCCTTTTCTGGACTTTGGATATAGGAAAAGGTTACTACATTTTAAATTAAAATACACAATAGCATTAAATCTTTCCAGCCATACAAACTTTGCCATACTGAACCTGTTTTTCCTTTCTACTCTTTAAACATACGCATATGAAAAACATTCTTCTGGTAAGTCTCCCACTGACTGCTCAAGAACATATTTAAGTCAATACAATTCTCAATATAAAATATTCATTTTATCTTACATAAGTCTAGAAGTCCTAATAGAATTGATGAGCTTGTTTCAATTTGATCTTTCTGATATCACTTAGATCATGTTTATTCTATGATGTCAAAACTAAAAACTGTGAATCATAACAACTGAGCATTTGTCACACTCAAATGATTGCAGTGTCATTAGGAAAAAGCTACTGCTGTAATCACAATGCATACAAAACTGAATTTTCAGCATTCTCCTATTCTTTTCACCCAAAGAGACAAAAAGATAGAACTTGTTCAAAAGTCAGAGACTTTATGAAAGACAAGACAACCCAGCACCATTAGATATATAGCCTAATGAAAAGCCTGCAGCTCTAAAACAGCATTAGAGCAGTAACTGCAAGAGGGGAAAAAAAGTCTTAAAAATTCTCCCACAGTGACAATTTGAATAACAGTAAGTTTATAAAAATATTCTGTTTTCTTACAGTTTGCAAAGATTTATATTTTATAGTCTTACAGTTCATAATACATACTCATAATCTTCATTTTTTTGCATGAATATGTCCTGTGCATCTTCTTCCATTTGTTGTAGTTCAGCAAAAAGATCAGTAGTTCCACTTGTGTTAAAATTCCTCTGAACATTTTGACTGTATTGTTGGAGGCGCTTCCACAAGTCATTATAAAGCCTCAGTAATTTAGGGTATTCTCCTTCAAATGCTTGTTTCAAAAACATAGAGGCTGCAAAATAAAGCAGTAAGCAATACACAATGCTAAGTTCAAACTAATCTTTTTATTCATATAAACAATGTTATCCTAAGTTTAATATTAGTAATGTAATATTTATAATTAATTTCAAAGTGACATAACTATAATATTGAATGCACTTGACAGAGGATCTAAAGCACCAGTATAAAACCCCCAACTGGAAGACTGGATATGAAAAGCTTTTTTTATTTTGTACAGTAAATGTTTGGTATCAAACTTAATTATTATCATCATTCATTTAAAGCCAAAGTGTAATTGGAAATCTCTAAATCTAGAGATTTGCTAACAATATCTTGATGGAGGAAAAGTGTGGGGCTGTGCAACCTTGAAGATAACAATTTAAAACAGACAAAGATAACTCCTATGAACCAAAGTCTTCAGAAATGTAATGAGGGAAGCATATGCCTTTATGTACACTTCTTAAAACAAGGTATTTAATATGCAATTCCTAAACTTGTCAAAGAATGACAAAGCAAGCAGAAAAAGAAGCATTATTTTCAGCCTAGAAAGGCTTGCCACAAGTAACAGGAAATGAAACAAATGTACAACTGCTTTAGCAACTGTTAATCTTGATCTAACGTCACTCATACTCTATAGATTTCCCATTACATTAAGAGATTAACACTGTTCCATTCATTCCTAGGTTTTTCAGGTTCCAGACATCTGCCCTATTTCACCCAGCCTGTGCTTTCAACTCAAATATATACTAATTTTGAATATTGGAGGATTCACATTTATTATCAAACACAAGAGTTATCGTAGGTAACGAAGCTATGTTTACAAAGATTATCCCAACCTCACAAAAGCAGATCATGATCTAATAGCAAACCTTGTAAACTGCCATAAATTCCTATTTTTACACTATTTTTCTGATATCTCATCTTCCTCTGATATATATGATCCAGAATCTGACTGATGTCAATAGATTCAGTCACCAGAAATTTATGTTAAAAATGAACATTCTCATGTAGATGCCTTGCTTAAATGAAAAAATTTGCTTACTGTAAACATTATCTCCCCAAAACTTAGCTGTATCAAAACAAAAACATCGTTCACATTGAAAACCCCCTATAAATGTTTATATAAAACACATTATTAAAAACTGCAAGTAATAAAATAGTTTTGAATAGCTGTTAGAAAAAGTACAGCTGACAAAATGTAAGAGTTCCCTCAGTTCCGTAGTGTTGGTTGGTGCCATTAACTGATGTCATAATTTTACAATCTTAAAACTGAGTGCTGAGAACAGGTAGCACGTGTTCAGTTTGAACACAGGAGGCGCAGGGTATGTACATACTGCTCTTAAAGCAATGCATAAGGCAAACAGTAAAATTAATATGTTTTAACACAAGATGCATACATTTTCTTTTGGGATCATCTCGTTACTTAGCAACCACTGAACATGAATCCACCAGCTAGTTCCTCAAAATTATACTGCTGCTATAAAGCCTGGAAGGTCCAAATTTTGAAGGGCCAGTGCAATAGCTGAGATCACAAAGATAAATGCACATCTAATGCACTTCGCCTCTATGTGCAAAAGATTAACTTTAAACACTCTATGCAAACGTGAAAGATACTTTTATGAAAGTACCAAACTCACCTATGATCCAACTGCATGCTGCATTAGCATGTTCTGGTAATAGAACTGCCTTATGTTAACACATTATTTATATTTAATATTCCTTGATTGTATCTGCTATTTACGTATTACACATGCAGAGAAAATTGTGTATAATCAGAACACCAGCTGATTATCTGTATTTATTACAAGACAATTTTGAAGTAACTAAAATCCTGTTTATAACGGTATCCAAAAAATGGCTGAAATCGGATTTTTACAACCAATCAGTGTTTAACAAGAAAAGACTAAGAATTTATCTTTAAAATCAAATTACTGATTTTGAATTTGGCAAACCTACTTGCTTTAGAAAGTATATACGTACTAACATTTTTACCTCCACATACAGTTCGAAAAATACTTTTTGTTATTAGATAACTATTTAATGAAACAGAAAATATTTCTTTCTGAAAATTCAAACCTAGTTTAGGAGGATCCTGTCGGGTTACAAACCCAGAAGTTTCAAACACACAGACCTTGTACTGAGTGAACCACTGCTATAGTTCTGGTAGAGGAGATACCAAGCAAAGGGCTTACTGAAAAGCAAGATTCAAAATAATTACAGAACACATTAAAAATCATTTATACTGCATACTTACAGTCTGTTGCTGACTGAAACTGAGAGGAAAGTGTCTGGGTTACTGCAGTCCAAAATTTGTACAAAATATCAGACTGGCCATCCTGAGAACAAGGGACAAAAGGAATACAAGTTTCAAAACATATCCTTTTCAAAGGATCTCAAACAATGCAAATGCTTCCAGTCAAAGCTGCTCCTCATCACTGGGAATAAAATCAAAGTGAAATCTGAGAAATTTCCCTCAGGTTTTAGAGCTAGAAAAAGCATTGGAGAAAAAAAAAATAAAAGTTTCACTCTTGTCTCGAATGAAATATTTTCCTCCAAGTCTGAGAGAAATGCTCCCAGCTCTCTAGGGGTGTGAGAGCAGCCCGAAGCAGCACACCTCAGGAGATGTGTTAGAAAATCTCTTTGCACTGCAGTGACCTTCCCATTCCGTGGGAGTTCTCGTGCCAGCTACACCACAGCAATTATTTACTGCCATTACCCTGAAAACTCCGACCAGGGACTAAACCCACTGCGTGCTGCACACAGAGCAGCTGTGGTTCCCAAAAACATAAACCACATGAAAATACAGTGAACTTCACAGCTGCCTGGTGCCAGCAGGGCAGAAGTGGAGGTGGAAACAAGGGAGCACACCAAAGGACAGGTAGGCAGAGGCAGGCTACTTCCCTACTGCCCCCGACATCTGGCACTTAGAATCAAGCATTAAAGCGTGATTTTTGATCCCTGTCTGTGTGCTTGAGGTAGAAAAAAAATTCCAGGAGATGAGGATGAGTATCCTGTCCTGCCTGCTTGTTAGATACTTGGAAGACTGTTCAGTGTTGTCACGGGAAGAGAAAACCCGCTCTGAACACAATGGTTTTCTTCTGTGTATGGTGAATGTCATCCATTGACCCTATTGCTACATTAACCAGTTGGACAAAATCAATATAGGAATGATAATCAGAAAAGAAAAAAAAAGTCAGTTCATCTTCTGCACTGCCCAGCAGTACCACAAAAAGGTGGAGATAATCTATTGTATTTAAAAGTATGGCTACTCCAAAATGAATTACTACTACTGAAGATGATAAAGGAAAAAAAATGCTCTTTTCACTTGCAGTGGCAATAACAGGCAAAGAAATGAAGGTCTTTAGAATGTCATTCATTAAGATGTACCACTGCATCCCTCTTGAAGATCTGTTCATTAAAAGAGTGCAAGTTCAAGCTCAAGTTTCAGTTAAAAAAAAAATCATCTTAAAGAATTAATATAAACCTGAAAATCAGTTAAAGGCATACTGATACAGCTAAAAGTAATGATAAAAAATAGGATTATCATCATAAACTCTACAATTAGATGAGGAATTCATCCAACTCTACTCCTTATCACTAAAGATAAACAAGGATAAAGTTTATGGGTCATGTGTTAAGAATCGAGAGAGAACATCTTTTATGCTGTTGAACTCAAAATGTACGGTAATTAACACTGAATGCTAAAATAAACTGGGATTACAGAATCTCATTTTTGACTGCTTGAGGACAATGATGGATTTAGAAACTGAAGTAATTTATTTTACAGCTATGTTTGTATTTTCTGTAAAATTATACTTGACTTTCATAAATGGGCAAAATAAAATCAGAATATCAGAAAATGATTCAGAAGGTTCACTGCATAAAATCTCTTTTCTTTGGTAAATTTATTGCTATAGCATAAACGTGAAATTACTTAATTCTTTATTTCACAGTTTCAAATTTAGAACATGAAGACTACAATAAAACAAATGGCCTTTCACATCAAGTATAAATTAATCGGTTTTCATGTTCTCTATTCCAACCTGGAACAATGGTTTCCTATTGAGCATGGTAACTCAATTCAAATTCTAAATAATCTAATGGAGGTGGAAAAATACTTACAAAGCACTTTCAAACAACTTTTTTTCATTACTGTAATCACCATCTACATCTCTGTCACAGTCTCAGCAGAAAACGCAGTGATTAAAGGGTCCAGAAAACAAATAGCCATGTACCCTGCACATCAACATTCCTATCCTGTCAGATTCAACATGGTGACAAGTAACAGTAACATACATGTGAAGACATTTCATGTTGCTGTGGAAATACATAACTTTTCTATGTATCTCTATATACATATATAATATAAATTCAGACATACATACATACATATGTTCTCATGCATAGATAGCCACACCCATACCAATTAGCCTCCACTCATTATCTTGTGTCTTCTGACCTGGGAAAATGGTGTTCATTAACTGGATCAGAATTTTGTAGTGAAGAAGGCCCTCATGGCTCAGCTAGCCAACTGTATTATGTATGAGGAGAGACAGAAGGGAAAAGCTATGTGGAAAAGTCACGTAACATTTCATACTCACTGACTACTCAGTCAAAAATGTTTAGGGGAAAAAAATAAACGCCCTGGTTTCAAACCAACTAAAATCACTATCTACAGAGTGCTGGTTGCTTCTATAACACATGATACGAGATTTCAGTTTGTGCAGTGCTGAGATGCAGTCTCTCTGGAGGTGAAATATAGCTGCTGATTAATAGCACAGAGAAGACCATGTAAGAGCATTTGTGGCAGGAACTAGAGAATACTGTTGCCTACGCATACACCAGGGGGTATTTAAGTGGGTGGATTGTAGCTACCAAAACTAGAATACAGCAAGGCATTAGCATTAGGTACTCCTGAGGGAGTAAGAAGTGTCATATGCAACCATGACCATCCAGAAACAATTTATTTTGTTTAAATCTGTAATTTCTTTTGCGTACACATTAATTCAATATACTACTTTTTAAAGTACATTTAAGACTCTCACTGCTTGTTTTTTAAATAATGTGTTCTAATAAGGATTAGATATATGCCTGTATGAGAATTGTAATTTAACTGCTTAAAATGTGACAATAATCATTTGACAATAATCAATACTAGAAAATGATGCAGAAAGGGTAGCAAAAGGAGTGTTTTTCTCCAGCTTAGCAGGAAATTAAAGGAATGTCCCTTGTACTGGACAACTTCTTCAAGGACTGAAAAAGACAGGCAGGATGAATATGGAAGAGGAGAAGGCAGTTCTGCTTGCCTGAAATGTACACAGCAAATTACTGGATTATCTTAACGCAATGGAAAGTTTGTAAGCCTTCCCCTGTGCTTCACATGCAGCATTGTGAGCAGCAACTGACAGTATCAGAAAGTAACTGCTCTTTTGGGCCTTTCGCTTTCAAAAAACTAAAATCAGCTAGTTAAAATTACCTTCTTGTCATCTTCCCATCTGTAAATAATGAATATAGTCCTCCTCTACACTTATACCAAATATCCTCAGTGGTAGACAATGTATGGGAGCATTGGGTACATCCACATTTGTGATTCAATGTGTAGATAGGACTCTTTTTGGTCCAAAGCTGTCTTGTGTCTAATACTTGCTGTCTTGCAGAACACACTGAAGTGTGCTAGCAGACTAACTTCCACTATTCAAGGAATACACTACTTCATAATTATCTTAAAAAGAACAACTTCTGCAATTAAATAGCTTTTTGCCGTATATCATCATGTATTTGTAAAATAACCCAGAAGGATGTACTAATATTTCTATCAATTAATATTCTGAGACTTTAAATCAGGAATTTTCAATTTCTCTTGCTTCTGAAAATGAAATAAAATTGAAAGATGTTAAATTACTTACACCCCCTCCAAAATAAAAATGCTTGCTTTGAAATCTAGTCACAAGCAGATTAACATCTTGTGATACAATCCCTTGTAGCAGGAGCAGCTGACAAGATGAGTAATGAACTGCATCCGATTATCTTTTCAGCTCTGTAGCAATCATTTTCCAACAGCTTCCTATGCCATAACCAACAACACTGGAAAAAGGTCACCATTCTGTCATACTGCCCCCCTCCCGAGTATGTGTTTAACAACACAGAGAACACATAAACCTTTGGAAGCTGAGGCGTTGTTATCTGGCACAAAGCTGTCTCAGGTGCATACTGCGTACATAGAAAGCCTACATAAAACACCCGTACATAACTGAAAGTCTCCCAGAAGGAAATTATTGCACATTAGCATAAAATACAATGTTATTTCCTCTTGTCATGCGATACATTCTTTCTTCAACAAAAGAATCTTAACTGTAATTGATGGCATTTAAAACTCATGGTAGGCAAGATTCAGGTTGACATATACATATTTTCTCCATCATGAAATACAACCAAATTAAATCTACGAACATTAATTGCAAGCAATTGTAAGATTATAATGGCAAAACAGAACTTTCTCCCCAAACCAGATCCATTTCACTCAGCAATTTTTGAATTAATGATACTGTCTGTTCGCAACTTTATTTTGATCTCACAGCACAGAAAATCTGAACATAAATCATACTTTCTACTACTACAAAATGGTGGGGAAGTAAGATCAGCCACAGAAATGGCTATTTTCTAATAAAAATCTGTTGTGAAAATGCTCCTATGCCTAAAGCACACTTATATAAACTAATATCTAACAACAAAAACTGTGAATTAAAAATACTGTCGCTCTTGTTCCTGTGACCAGTGACCACTTTATTCCCCAAAACCAAACAGCTGAGCAGGCACTTACATGATTTAGTAGCCCCTATGCAATCCCTTATGCAGTGCAAGACAGTTTAGATCTGTCTTCCTCTTGTTAATTCTTTATTTGCAGAAATGAACTGAACAACTGCCCAGTAACATAAATTAAGGCAACCCTCTGTCATTCTCACCTGCTGGACAGCTGGCCACAACCAGGGGAATGGAAAGATACTTTTGACAGACATATGGACTATAGACACTTAGCTACTTTTAAGAATGTTATTTCTAGGTAACCCACTTACATCTGTGCAGAGTAAAATAGAAAAACACAACAATCAGACTGCACTCTGGCTCAGCCACTGTAATTTTCCCCTTTTTCATACTGTCCAAAAATTTGGTACTCGGTCACACATACTATTCACACAGGAATTATATGTTCATGAAAATGATACCCATAAATCAGACAAAATATGTCCAGCAGGCTAGACCACAAATGACTATGCATTTTTTCAACAGTAGGCTCACTTTATTGTGTATGTGAACTGGACAATGTTTATCTTTATTAAAATAATAGATGCAGGTAGTTTGTTCGACTTCCATTATATATCTTACTTATGTGAAATTTAAAATATGTTTAAGTGCTTTGCTCAATCAGAGCCATAACCAGTAATGCACTAAAAGTATTTTCACTTTATGTAACTATTTCATTTCAACTATTACTATAAAGTCACTGTTGTCAATACTCGGCACAAACAGTAACTCTGCACAACTTTCCCATAATAGAGCAGGTTTTAGATAAAACATTTGAGATTCTATAATAGAACCACAGAATTAACTAGGTTGGAAAAGACCTTTGAGATCATCAAGTCCACCCTATGACCTACCACCCTGTCAACTAAATCATGGAACTGAGTGCCATATCCAGTCTTTTTAAACACCCCAGGGACTGTTACTCCCCCACCTCCCTGGGCACCCCTGTCCAATGCCCAATCACTTTTCCTGTGAGGAACTTTTTCTCAGTGTCCAGCCTAAACTTCCCCTGGTGCAGCTTAATAACACTGCCTAATGCCAGTGCCAGGAGACATTTGGACAATGATAGTTCATCCTGCTCTCTGTCCCAGGAACTCCACGAGGCTCCAGTCAGATCATTCCTCCAGTCTCTTGAGGTCCCTCTTGACGCCAGCATGACCCTCTGGAGCATCAGGCACTATTCCCAGTTTTGTGTCATCAGCAAACCTGCTGAGGGTACACTCTGGCCCATCATCCAGATCACTAACAAAAACAGGACCGGACCTCGTACTGACCCCTTGAGGCGGGTACACCACTGACCCACTGCTACACTCTGCACCACTGATCACCACTTCCTGGGCCTGGCCATTCGACTGGGCCATTCATGATTAATCCCACACTGATAAAAAGCTGAGTTTCAGAACACAGTGCAACTGGGAGAGCCTGTAGACTCAATCATCTTCTATGCAATGACGGGTGGTAAGGAAAGGATTTAGATCAGTATTCTTTTACTGGTATGGAATGAATGGGTGGGGAGGGGAATTTATACTTATCTATTAATTTTTTTTTCAGTAGTCCTTTTATCTTTAGTGCATGGTATTACAGCACATAAGCAGACTTGTTAATAGTGTGAAGCAACACTATTACTCAGATTGATGCATTGACTGCATAGATTTGAAATTTAGATTCAGTGTTGCCTGCTTGCAAGATTATAGAAAAAACTACAGACTGACACAATTAATGTGCTAAACCCCTTCTCACTCACATGAAAACGATTTGTTTTCCCAGTTGAAAAAATATAACCCATTTTCACTAACAGTTACTAATAAGTTAATAAATCACTGAACAATAGTGGGCTGAGTACCAGTAACATCAGAGGGAAGATATTAGAAGATCTGTAGTCACTGTTACTATACAATAATATTAATGCTAAAGCCTGGAAAACTGATTTCAAGTCTCTTCAAACATAAAAACACCTTACCTCATTTTAAAAACCCATATCGAACTACTAATTAACTTTGCTATTACTGAAATGAAATTAATCTCTTTAGCTCTGTTCTTAATATAACTATTTAGTATCTGACATTAAGCATCATCAAGGTATCTCTCAAGGAATGACAATAAAAGTACCCCCCTTCTTCAGTATTAGACAAGAATGTAAGAAGATGCTGAAAGGACATATATTTATTTTTACAAATGTCTCTATTTCCTCTACACTGTAAATTTAGAACTTAATGAGTATCATTTCCCATCTGTGAATTATCATATTTGTGTGTCTAAAATAGCTATTTTAACATTCAAATAATAAATCTGACCCACTGATTCTAAACTGGCTCCTACTTCATGACAACCACTTCCAACTTATTTTTCCCTGTAGAAATTTTGATACTTTGAGTAGAATGTGAAAAGCATCTTTATTGTGAAGCCTCTTTGAAATGTAAAACAATATAGTGAATATTACCATGCAGCCAGTTGCTGCAGGCTCCTGAAATCAGGCTTTGCATACTAATACATACAGCGTTTTCTATCTGTAATCAAACGCTCTGCCATGGAGAAATGCGGGACTTGCGAATGTTGCTCTAAAAACAGAAGACATTTAAAGGACAGTCTAAATATTTTTTCCACCAATAAAGCAACAATGCAAATAATTTAACAATTTCATACGGCAAGATCTTATGGGACAGAAATAAGGAAATCTATTTGCACTATTTCTATAGCAACACAATTGCCAAATGTTAGACTGTGAACAAAAAGCCATCATCCTCAGTAGTGTAATTAATCAGTAAAGAAAAGACAAATTCTGAGTGTATTTTCAATAACCTTTTTCTATATCCTTAAAGTAGTCAGGATTAAATTTCTTAAAATAAGAGTGAATTTAAATTTCTAATGTTGTTTACGTTATACATTACAGGTGCAGAGATGTCAATAAATGACACTGTGATTTTAAAAATGACCTTGATTTTTTTGTTTTACTGCAGGGCACAGAATTTCATTACACTGGGTTGATCAGTTTATATCCAAGGTGCAATAGTTTCTAGACTTTCAGCAGTAGTGCAACATTTTAAAAAGGTCTCTTTATGCAGGTGACAAAACAAAAGCTGGTTTGCTTTTTTTTTTAAAACCTTCTTGACTAGAATATAAAGTTAAGACTCTGCATTCCATAGAATACTGGAATTCTTAAGCGATCCCTCAGAAAAACCAACTTGTAAGGAAGAAAAATACTTAGGTATTAAACAGTGTCCTAAATCTTCAAAACTACTTAAAACATTAATTAATCTTTCCATATTCCTGCAAGATATGCATCAACTGAAAATAAATGAACTTAGTATTCAAAAGCCAGTAACTACCCCAGGGATTTGACAGCTTTCTTCTACCCAGAGAAATGATTTAGTATGTACAGCTTCAATTCAAACTATGCTTTCACCTTGACTACTCCATATCCCCTCCAAGGATGAAAGGGTGGTTTGTTACCATGTCCACTCAGCCTGGAGCTGTTAAGGTAAGATTGACAAGAATGATGATAAAAGGCAGCACTTCTGGTAAATGTATTTCTTTTCCAATGGCAAGCTGACTAAAAACCAACTGACTTAATAATTTGCAGTCATCACTGATCTGCAATTTGCACAAACACCACCAAACCAGAAGTGAAAAAGAACGAAGGTCATTATTACCTACTAACCCACGCCACCTCCACACCATCCCTTTTCTTCACAGCTGCACATTTCTGTCAGAGAAACAGAATTAAAGTTCTAGAGAAATCGTAGTGTCATTAGAAAACCATTGCACAGGCTCTGACCCTCCCATGTGAATTAGAATCAAATTACTTTTAGAATGGCTGTCTGGGCACACAGATCCATCCAAAATGAGAATTGGGACTTTTAACTGCTATGATCTTTTTCGCTCTTTAAGAGTTCTCAAAAATCCTGCAAGTGAATTCAGCAGGGCAATTTGCAGATCTGAAACAAAGAGCGTCTTCAATATTTTGGGAACCAAAAACCTGCTCATCCACCTGTGTTTAGATCTTCACAAAGTACCTCATTATTGCTTAAATAACAAACAGAAATCACAGCAGAAATGATGTGCAAGTAATCCAATTCTGCTTCTACAAAAAATACTGAAAAATAAATCATATACTTGCAATAATTGGTGAAAACCATACTATTTTCTGAATTCACAGAAGACAATAATTAGATTATTTTTCAATTTTTTCCACTTGGGATTATTTTTAATTGGGTCAACTGAATGTGAATATGTGATGATAGATGTGAATAATTTCAAAGCAGCAACATTTTTTAATAAGTTTGGACAGGGAAGAGAAATAAGAAGGTGAAATATAAGTACACTCTGTCAATAAATATCTATATTTTCCATTTATTTTCTTTATCTTATGTAATGCTGAGGACATTTCTTTCTGTGTCGTTAACACCTCATATTGCCAGTGTTGACAACTCAGGAAAAAAGCCTGCTTACTCACCAAACATTCATCAGCAGCAGCAATGATAAGAGCCCTCCACAAAGTACATAATAACACTCCCTACAACTCTCAGCTCACTTTTTTACCCAGAGGCTTACATAAACGACAGGGTTTGTGATGTGCCTTGGTTGCAAACAGGACAGCCAAAGGCGAGCAAGGACAGATCTGCCTGTACTTTTCTGCCCAGCGGAGAGACCCCAGCTCATCCTTTCTACTGACCACCCCAAACCCCCACTAAAAATGACTTGCTGCTTTTCAGGCTGCTTTTCCTCTTTGCAGAACTGTTCCCTGACGCCTGTGTAGGAGTGAAGGACCCAAAATAGATGAGGAGCAAAGATCATTTTCAACTCTTTTACAAGGGGCTAAGAAGGACTCTTATCTCTAATTAGGAAGGTGGCTGTCACAGAATATGTTCTGCTGCGATTTACACTGAAGTCAATTGTAGTTTAGGCATTACAACAGCTGAGGAAGGATTAGTCACTACACATTAAAAGAGAGAAGCAATAAAGCAGAATAAACTGAAATAACTTATTAGCTCTCTGAAAGTGAATGAAGCAATTGAAAGAAGTGATATAAATAACCAGTCATTAGGTGAACAAAAATATCAAATTTACATTATTTAAATCTTATTTGTAATTTTAATTTTTACTCTTAACATTATGACAGCATTAACCCTACCTTTTAAAAAATGTGTGCAATGAAAGCTCTATTCATTTTCCCCAAAACTAGAAATCAGAACTCCATGAATTCTGAATTCTTTTAGCACTCTTCAACTAAAATCTAGTCATTAAAGGCCTTTTTTTCTTACATAAAACCCAAAAAATGTCCATTCAATCGTATTTCTCCTTTAAATAGTTCATAGATTTGTTAAAAAATCAAATCTGTAATTTAAATGTGTAAAAATTAATAATGAATCTATAGTTCATGACTAGTATGAAATGAAGCTTTTAGAAGGTACTATGAGTGCATAATTTATTTTCAAGATTTCATTAATTTCATATTGTGACAAAGGAAAAATACCAAAATCTAGATCTGCACAGGGAAAAAATGTGCAGTATAAATTTAATCTCCAGATTCTTCCATGATCCTCATGTAAGCCTGAGTCTGTTACTTAACTCTTGGCCACATCTAAAGCTGGTAAAAATTGGAAGGGAATTCTGTAGGAGAAACCATAGGATAGAAAAGATGCAGGTGTTGTTGTTGCCCTCTTGCTGAACTGCAGTATTTAAAATCTTCCAAGTTCTGTACCTCAGTTTCTTCATCTGTCAGGTTTTGTTTCCTTTGTTTTTTTAAAAAAGAGAGTTTTTGTGAATCCTTTAATTAATTAGCTAGTGCTTTTAAAACTACATTTTTGGATACAGCATGATACAACACTACTAAATATTAAGGTAACAGGTAATAAGAAAGCCGGAAAGCACATGTTTGAGATCATAATACAAAATAAGAAAAACTGCAGGCTGTGCTATCTGTGAAGAGAAAGACACAAAAAATCCCCAACGGAAAAAGGGAATGATGACTTAAAAAAAAAAGGCAAGTAGCTTCCTTGCTATTAAAGGACTTGTGCTTTAAAAAGGCTGGGTCTCCTCCTCTCCTATGCTTCCTAGGATGATACTTGCACTGCAGTAATCAAAACAAGGAAGCAGATGGACAGGCAAAGTGGTACTGCAGCTGCTGCAGAAGATGACTATAATAATAATGTTGACATCAGTAACAGTAATTAGTGCACAGACTGTAGAGCGGATGATTCGTTTTCCTATCTTCTGGAGTGGGCATGCTGCTCTAGCAAATGGGTACAATGTTAGTACCTTTGGCTTGTTTTGTTCATTTGCTCAGTTTATTAATGAAATTGAATACAATAAAGAAAATCCAACTTCTCTTCCCCTCCAGAACACTTGCTGAAGAAAACACATTTCAGTTTGGTTTAATATGAGATGGAATCTTCATTAGTAAATGGCAAAACACCAATTTCTTATTTATATCTAAAACAATTCATACTCTCCCATACAGCCATCTGTACATATGCTCCTGAATTTCAGCAGCATGCAGTACTTGGCTGGTTTTGTCTGAACAACAGTTCTACTCTTTGGTGTGACCTCACCCACCTGCAGCCTGGTGCCGCACCTTTTTCAAGAAACACCAGAACAAATGGTCTGTGAGAACGTCCAAGAAAAACACTGTGCATACTGAACCATTTCAGGCAAGAAGTAAGTAAAGCATCGGTGCCATCAGCAGTACTGTGTCATGCTGAGAGAGTTCTGCTAGCAGAACATGTGATAAGGATGTACGACTCCTCCTTAGCTGCCCCACTGAGAATGACCATGTCCAGCCTGGCACTATACTACACCAAAACACTCACCAAAGAGCAATGTAATTGGAAGAGTGATAACTGTGGAAAAGTAAATAGATGGATTTTATTTGGGAAATACAATTTTTCACTTAGATGCAATCCTGCAATATGAACTTAAAGTGAAGGAAGAGTAATCAGAGAGATCACGGAACAGGCTTAGCATAAGACAACCCAATAAGTCTTTTATTTTCTAATGAGTTTTTCCTTACCCTGCTTACACTGAAATTCATTTTCCCTGGTCATTTAGTCTCCAGGATGATAAAATATTTTCTTTGGCTTCCCTCAATCATCAACCTCAAAAACTGGAAAAGCTCCTTCTTCAGTTGGTGAAAAACTCCTTTTCAAGTGATGTTTTGCAAGAGGGAAGAGTGAAAGTGAGAAGCACGGGCACAGGGTGGGAGCCACTCATGAACACCAACAGATCATTTTTCGAAGCTCCCTTTCCATCCAAACTTCCTGAGCCTTTCAGCATTTCTGGTCTGTCTCCAGGTTTCTGCTGATCCACTGAAGGGCTGATCCACCCAGGCAGCAATAGATATTTTTTGCCAGATTGAACTTTTTTAAATTAAGAAAATATGCTAAAAGTTTCAAAACTTTTTGAGGGGGGTTGTGGGATTTTTTGTTTTGTTTTTTTTGTTGTTGTTGTTGTGGTTGGCTTTGTTTGTTTGTTTGTTTGAACACAAAAAGAGAAGCTTGAAGTGCCTCATAGAAAAGTGATGCTCTGTGCAACGTCTTCTGGAAATGGGCTTAAGAGACAGATAAAGGCTGTATTTAACCTTCATTATTTGCTTTCACTGTTGAGAAGACCACGTTTGCATATGAAGAGCTTCCCCACGTTATTTCAAATATTAAGGCCATGTAAATTAAAAATCCAGTTATACACTTGGCAAGAGATGTCAGCAGGAACACATCTTTTGTTTTTGCTCTCTTTTACTAAGGTAGATGAGACAGTTTCAGTAATCCTGTTCCTAACACTGAAGGAGACCATTAATCAAATTATTCCAAATATGAAAAAAAAAAATGCAAATGAATGGAAAATAATAGGTATTCAAAAGAACAGCCATGATTATTTTTCAAGGGAGAAATTGTCAAGAAGTGAGAAACAGATGGCTGAAAATGATAGATGAAGACACATTCTCCTATGCAAACGAACAGATTTAATTAATTACTCAAATCACATCATATTATAGAATGACATTAATGATCCATACAGTGGTGCCTTATCAGCTCCCTTTAAAAGAAAACAAAAGAAATTACAACAAAATGAACATGTTTACATCCTAAAGATATAACCCACAGACCCCAAATATATCCTTCAATGTTAGTTTGACTTTCAACACTTTCCCATCAACTTAATTTTAAAAAAATTATGGAACTGTAAAATTGTAAACAAACTCCTCCTCTCCTCACATTTTTCTTCACAGATTTACTAAACTATGTTCATCTAAATTAAAACTTTACCTTAACTATCTCCTCTATGAAGCAGACATGTGACACAGGATCTCTTTTCTTTGCCAATACTTTCTGCAAATGCTGCACCTGTAGGAAAGGATTTATTAAGAGAGAAAGTGACATCTAAATTCTTATATCCAAAATTGCATGACAAGACAAACAGGAATTAGCTGCAGAGTACCTGTCCGCAAGCAGCACAGATCTGATCCATGAGTTTCTCCATGTTTGTCCAGAGGGCTGCTCGAAAAGCTGCTGTGTTCCCAGGTGTTGGCATAGCAGCTCTACCAGGGCCACCTAAATTGTTTTTAAACATACACAGCAGCACAATTCAGCTTCCACACACGAAAATTAAAATACTAGAAATATAGATCTCTGTGCACTTTGACAGATACTTTTTTTTTTTTAAAGCAGCCTAAAATACCTTCAGAACAGAGCTTTGTGAATGGCCTCAGATGTCTGAACTGAGAAGTTGACTAAACTCTGAAGTTCAGTGGGGATACTTCATGCTCATGACTGTTACATGCTCTACCAATTCAGACCTCCACAGAAACACCACAGTAATGCCAATGAGCAGTTTTGCAGGATTTAATAGCAAAGTGAAATGGCAGAAAGAGCATCTGGGAAAAATAAAGGTATTACCAGCTCAGGACTTAAATGCATAGACAAATTGCTAAAAAAAAGTGATTCCTTCCAGAAGGGCATGAAGCTTCTAAACAACCACTTCCCTTGAGAGAGGATGCACTTCTTTATTATGCCACTGATTATGGGTCTGGACCCCCACCTTGTTGCAAGACTTGTTTAAAAAAAATCAAATGTTTGTATCACCAAAGTTCAAATTTGCCTGCTCACCCAACTCCTCAATATCTTCTGGTATCTGACCTAACTCAAAACTAAATGTTTAATAGTGCAACATTTCTTCATATTGAATAGTCTGCTTTGAAACAACTTCCACCTGACAAAAGCATAACAATGTACTTGCAGGTTTCTTCCACTGGTTGCAAATAATTTCAACCTGTAGTCCTCCCACCAATACAAAGAAAGCAGAATTTGGAGTCATCTTTCCATGAGAAACTGCTAAGAAAATGCCACAAAGTTGTAACCTAATGAGGACAACTTTCTGTGCAAGTTAGGAAGGAGAGGCAGGGAGGAATAAAGGAAAACGTCCGAGCCAAATATCAGACAGTCCCGATTTTGGCTTGCAAAGCCAAATTAAATGATTTCTGAGATATGCTTACTCCCACCCTCTACTGGTTAAAGCAAGCAGGGAAATGTTTCTAGAACAGGCTTGGATGTGAGAGTTTCTTCCATTTTATACATACAGTACTCCTGTAAAAAACACAACCAGTTACCATTCTCTGTAAAACAAGAATCATACCTCTTGTGACTGTTTGAGATGGTTGGGTCAATACTTTGATATCCAAAGCATTTTTTATGTTCTCTTCCAGGACTGTGCAGTATCCATCCACCACATTAGCAATGGTATCTTTCAAAGTCCCAAGATTATGGAAAACCTGAAGAGCAGTTCCCACTTGCGTAGGATTCTGGAGAAAGAAGATATTTTAAAAATAACGATTATCTTTAGCTGTTCTACTGGGATGTTTTAACCATGATGAGACAGCATTTTAGTGGGCAAGTTCATCTTTTAAGTTCAGTCTGCTAATTCATTTTGTTTCAGTTACTGGCATCCTTACCACAAAACAGAGAACAGAGGGTAAAAGGAGACAACTGATTTCCTTTGATCTCTGAGCAATGCTTTGCTTAGATCCCTTTGGTGCTATCCTCAGAATATGACGAATGGAAAGAAAGGAACTGGAAGCCCTGCTGGCAGTATCTAACCTGGGGTGGGTTATCAGCAACTGATCCAGTAATTCTGGGGTTAGTTACAGTACAACTCTATTCAGCTATGGTGTAGTTAGTAATATTGTTTTAACATGCACTGCTTGTTACAGTACTGTCAGTTAAGTCCCAAATAGTTCATTAAATGTGATACAGGCTTTAAAAAAAGTACTAACGAAGGATAATAAGAAGCAAGCAGGTCAAGCCCCTGCTACTGACTACTGCAGAATTTAAGCTTGTATTTCTACATTTCTATTTCTACTGTTGACAGTAACTTTATTTTCCTCACAGCAGAATTAAGAAACAAAGTAATGCAGTGATTATTTCCAAAGCTTGCAAAAAAAAAAAAAAAAAAAAAAAAAAAAAAAAAAAAAATCAATACAGAGCAGTGAAAACTATCCAAAAACTGTCCAGGTCCACTATTTAAGAGACCTCTGATTAAGATTGAATCTGATGATAATTCCACTTAGCAACACTAAACACTGGCATGAGTGCTATTTAGCAAGAGAAAAGCCTCAAATTATTGCCTTTGGAAACTAAGCACTGTCATCCATACACTGAATACTGCTTTTTTAATTAGCATTCACAGGCAATTAGTGGAGGGGGCAATCAGTTGATCACACACACATTAGAGATGCAGTCCTTTGTCATTTTTCTTAGTGACTTGTGCCAGCAGTAAAGAACATCGTCTGACAGAAATGCTGGCAGTCAGGCTGGACAGAATCATCCGAGACCACAGGCACTTCCCAGTACAAAGCCCACTTTGGCTTTGGCCATGGTGCAGCTGCTGTGCTGAGGATGCACTTGCTGGTACATCCACCTATGGCAACAGGTTTTCTGATCTGTTGGCAAACAATGCTCTCCTCAAACCCAACATTTCAGAGGTCACACCCCTATAACTGCACATTCATGCCACTTTTTCTAGGGTTTCTATAAAGATCAAAACCACAGTTAAAGCAAAAAAAAACAGGTCTCATCTTCTTTCCCAGCTCCAATGAGGCGTTCCCAGGTTTAGTGGAAAGCAAAGGAATATTAGGCATGCATTATGGTCTGCAGACCTTATACTAACTATACCAGTTTCTTTTTCCAAACAGTGTGGGAGTTAATGAGCATTCCCAGCATAGTATTACGGGTCTGGGACTTGTAGGTTTAGTTTTTTGACAACTGGGTATGCTGTAAAATTTCTAAGCATCCTGTGGGTGTGCTTGTGGAGGTGGGAAAGTAAGCCATAAAGACTGGAAGATTAATGGGATGTCAGAAAATGAAGAGTACTATAATGCAAGCAGGGAATTTGGGGACAGAATGAACAAGAGAAAGAAAATATAAATGGGAAGAGGACGGGGAATAGAATGAAAAGACTCTGGAAGAAAAAGAGAATGAAACTGAAAGGAAGAAAAGACAGAAAAGACACACCTCATTTACCAACCTTTCCTAAATTGTTCTAATTTTTACAGAATACTTACATGATTATGAAACCAGGTAGTGAGTCAGTAATACAAAATCAATACCTTACTACTACTATAGGAGTGCTGAACTAGATTTCAGCCAGGCTCTAAAGTTCATATATTAAATCATAAAAAGTAGAACAGCATCAAAAGGTGAGATGGGCACTATCCAGCCTTAAATAATCAATGGCCAGATACTTACTTTTCTGACAAACAGGCAATACAGGCACAAATAATTGCAGGCAAATAATCAATCTTAAAGCTCCCACATGACAGTTTAGCAAACTAACTCTGCATCTACTGGGCACGAAAGACACTAAAACATGCTCCAAGAGAGCCTGAGCTTTATTTCTAAAGAACTGGTTTTAGCCAGAAGTTTCAAACCAAAATACATCATTATGGAAACTGCTGATACTCAAAGTATCTTCCAAATCTAGTACCAAAATTAAAATCAGAATGGAACAAAGATTATGCAGGTGGCCTATTTCTTATTTGCTTTAAATTGTGGACATGGCCACAAGATAGAGGGTTTCTAGCTCATGTGTTCATCTTGTATAACTGGAATTGGAGACATATCAAATCCCTGACAATGTAGAACAAAGTGTATTCTTTTATTTGATTCATATACAGTAATTTTCTCACCTCAGAAAACAGTTTTTGTTTCATATGCCCCAGACAAGCTATGTAACAGTCCATTGTTGGTTTATGACTAATCCTAAGAGAATGGAAATTTTTATGCACAGCTAGTTTCTAGGTTTAGACAATACGTTAAAAAAAAATGAAGCACCACTTGGGACAAAAATTATGTGAAAAGAAAATGTTGAAAAGCAGTGCAGAAATTAATTATTGTACTTTAAGGCTTGTATAGACATCTCAAAATTAAACTGTTCATCATTAATACACACTGCACAAAAAGTTGAGAACCAGTATTTCAGAATTTGCTACTACTAACAGATTTTATTGATAAGATTTGTACCTTACATTTTCCTTCTACCTGACAAAGCTTAAAGCTAAACAGTTCTGAGATTCGACAGGCTGCCATAATTTTTATCAAGAAGAAAGTATGCATTCAAAGTTAAAGAGAACTAACCCCAACAGTGATCTACAAAGGAAAATGGAATCACATCAGAGAATATTCAGAATAGCTATCCAACAGGAACAATATGGAAAATAATATAACTACTTTTGAGATGGAATTTGATGAGTTCATCAGCAGTATTATATAACCAAGTTGTCTGCCACTGCAGGCAACCAAACTTAGCAATTTCAGTGTTCTCCTAAGAATCTCTGTCTGTAAAAAATTTGTACATTTGCCATAAACTTGAAGCTATGGCAATCAAGAGCATAGAGGTCAAAGAAAAACAGAGGAGCATTTAGTAATATGTTAGCAATACAGTGTAATCTAAGCTCGTATAAACACAAGCATACACAAGTGAAATAAAAACATGACCCCACAAAGTGTAGGGAAACAACACCACCTACTCAAAAATTAACTACAGTGATCTTCAGACTGCAAAAATTATAATGAATCAGGGAGTTAAGGAGAGACGGCATTAAGTCCACCAATAATACCCTTCTCCATTCAAAGCACTCCTCCATCTGGCAACTCACAACATAGTATGTTACAGATAGATGGAAACTAAATTCCACAAATGTAAGTGCTTAAGAAGATTCAGTGAGTCATCAATTCAACATATGAAGGAAATAGAAGAAAAATCAACATGCTCAAAAGCTAGTTCTACCATGAAACAAGTCTCACAAATATTTTTCAACATCAAAGTTTCTCAGCATCCATCAGACAATAGATTAGACAGCTTTGTCAGAAGGCTGATACCAGTCATCACCTGAAAAAAACAGAATGGGTATTTCACTTTATGTTTTTGCAAAACATAAAGATACTCATTCAGCAGAAAACTATGAAGAGATGTTCACACCAGATGCATTTGTTCATTTTCTCTATCAATGAAAACTGTTCATTTTATTAACATAATTTCTGATTAATTTTATCCCATCCCATTCCATTTGGTTCTGTAGACAATCATACACAAGACGAGAAGTAAGTGTCATGCAGTCATTAGTATGAATGTGGGGTTTTTTTCACAATTACATCATGCCATTGTTTCAAAGACCAGGCAACTGGACTCAATAACCCAGCAGATGCTGTCCAGGCCAGCATGGCAGTTACAGTCATTCTCAGAGCACAACCCCATTTGGTCACTTTCTTTCCCACAAAAATAATAACCCTATGAAGACTAAATATAAATGTCATTAAAGACTTAAATAAATATATATTACATTTCTATTTTGAAAATATCTCCTAGGATGAAACCAAACAATTTTATTGTGTTAACTCCAATATCGCAACTATTTTATAAGGTCCAAAATTGTAGTTTTTTATTTTATGATTGCCACTAGTATTATCAGAATAATTTTCTGAAAGCATCGCTAAGGAAAGAGCAATAATCTTTTTCATCATTAGAAATGCAGCTTGGATGAGCAAATCTGCTCCTCACAAGGGAGTGTGGTGATGACGCTGAGCTAATTTGGTGACAGGAAGATTCCTGGCATAAGGCTGAACCAAAAATAAGAAACTTGGTTAACAAGCAAAACTAATGGCTCAAGTGCTACAAACACAGCTTCCAAACTCACACTCCACCTTCTCATGGTACAGGATTCACCATGTGGATCGTTCTTCTCTACCCAGTTCTGTCTTAGGGAACTTCACATCATTATTTCTTTATCCAGTACAAGTCTGTCCCTAAGATCCCATGCCACAGGGTTTTCACCTGTGTGGACTATCAACTCCCTTCTCAAATGAAAATGTGTTAATTAGCAAAAATATTTATGGTCAATACTATCTGTGGCAATTACTACTACTTTCGTGAAGAAGTAGTGTTACAAATGTAATTAACTGTTAACTTTCATGCAGTTAAATTTCACAAGGACCTGCACCACCAATAATCAGAACACCTCTCTAAGGAAATGCTCTTTTACAGTACAGTTTGGAAGGACCATATACAGAGATGTCAAACTTGGACTAGTCCCTCACTTAGAAATTAGTTCCATAGCTACTAAGGTATACAAGAACATTTCTATTGTGCTGATTAAAATCAGAACAGTGGCTCTGAAAATCTTTACCATTCTGCAGAGAGCAGATAACCCTGTTCAGGAGAGGCTGTGGCAGAAACCCCATAGAAAATTTTCACCGCCTTTAGACAGATATCTATACATATACAGATAGATAGATAGATATTACTCATTAGCTGTGATTTCAGCGTGCTGTCACATCCTCACCTCTTATGTAAAACATTTACCATGTCCCATATGCAAGCAGTAGAAGTGTAACCCAGCTCAAAAATAATTACATAGGGTGCTTAGATGGAGGAAGATCCATAATTACTAATTATTCCAGGAATCACTTAAACAGAGTGGTCTGACAATGTGGCAAGCAAGGAATACCACAACATTCCCTAACCATCAAGAAATAATCAGCACTAAAATACAACAATCCTAGAACAGGATGCGCACTGAAATAACCAAACTCGTAAATTAACGTATATTCTCTGACGAGGAATATAAAAGGCTACTGCAGTCCTTACAGAGTAAATGCAAAAGCAGTTTCCATCTTATACTTCTGAGTACCTTTGACTGGCATTTAGTATTAACTAATTTCATTTGACAGAAGATTTTCTATATTGGGAACTGTTTCAGTTACTTTTTTAAGTTTACTTCACACAGCTCCTTTTGTTTGTAGAAGACAGCAGTTGCAATTTCCAACACAGTACTGCTTTACAAGGTCAAAAAAAGACCCCTTTGTGAGGCTGGAAATCCCCAGTCAGATGCTCCTTTACAGTGTTTGCCCCTTCTCTCCTCTCACTACCATTACAACATGCTGCCTCCTTCAAATAATTTTCCCATAAATAATGTTACTATCCCTAATGACAAGTACTACTTGAAGACCAAGTGACTGAGAAAGTTTTGCAAGCACTTGCAGCTACCCAGTTCTTAGTCATCTCTCACAGACACCAGAAGTGAAAAAATTAGAAGTTATTCCAGGAAAAGCTGCAGTTCAATTTAAAGAGCTCAAACAAGTAAACAGTGAAGAAAAGTTGGCCACCTAAGTCACGGTCAAGGCAAAATGACCTACTGAGCAGAATTAATAACTGACTAAGAATCATTGGAATTCTTGCTTTGAGGTATAACTCAGCTATTTTAATTGAAGAAAAAGTAACAAAAAACTAAAAGTAGAAATTAAATGCCAATGAAATTCAGTTTCAGTCTAAAAACAGTATTTTATTCTGTTTCCAAAAGTCCATGCCTAAAAAAATTAATTGGTGTATCACTACTCCTAAAAATGAACCTACTTAGGGAAGCTCATCTCTGTGTTCATTATCACTCCATCTGTCTTTTACTCTGTTCATCTCTAAAACCTGAGCAATAAATGAAAAGGTCAAATGTGTAAAGCCAGAGAGTACAGGCTTCTTCCTAATGATATCCCAGATATTCCTGTTTTAGCCTTTGCAGTGTTGGGAGGAATGAGAGGTTAAAATATTATGATTCGTTATAGAAATATAATAGGTAATACTGATATAACACATTGGCTAGATTAGAAAAGAACATTTTAAGCCTTAAGAGGCAAGAGTCCCAAAGCCAAACATTTAAATATGGTTAGGTTATAACATCTACCTTCTGTGAGCCCATGTTTGGAATACACTACCCCTTTTGGTAGATGGGCTTTCACATGAAAGGAGAACAGCCACAAAGCACAGTTATAAACCTCATCATGTCCTCAAACTAGGTCAGCCTTTTGTTTCTTGGAATAACAAGAAGGAAATAGCAAGAAGCTTTGCACTACAAAGGTTGAGGAGGGGAAAAAAAAAGAAACAGTAGCAATAAAGTACTAGAAAGCAAAGAAACAAGATTTTTCAACACAGCTAAATAGCTTGCCAAAACACTTATTCACCATAATAGTGTAATCAAAGCAACAGATGGCTAAGAGCTAATGGGACAGAAAGGCATCAGGAACTGTTGTGAAGAATTATCTCATGAAACATCAAGCAATGTTCCAAAGTTTACCAAGCCTTAGGCTATCAACGTGACAGCAATTTCAAAGAAAGTATCTGGCACCTCTGAGGACAGATCAGCTAGACTGACTAGCCCATAACAATTACAAATTTTATCCTACAATGCACTATTTGAGTGTAGGGAGAGTATAAAGTCAGAGTAGAAACAATACCAAATTTAGAAAACTAGTTGGGCAACATGGAAATGGGGGCTTCTGAGCCAAATCAAGCTTTTTAAAATGCTTCTCTCATCTCTTACACAATTTGACCAATCTCTAAACCCCTTACTGATAACAAACCAGTTCACACCTGAAGATGTGGCTTCTCTATTAAAAACACAGCTGGCCCTTTCTGATGAAGTTTAGAGAGCAGAAGGTGAGATTGCAGCACCTCTCCTGTCCTTGTGCTACCCCAACTTGCACCTGCCGATTCAAGTCCCACTACTGAAGAAGAGAAATATAAGGACACAAAATCTCATTACTAATTTTGATATCTGGACAAAAGCTTGTGACCAGATGTTTTCTTCTTCCTCCTCACAATGTCATTATGTACATGCTCACCCTGTTAGATGGTTGAACAAAGCCATTACAAACCAGAAATGTCAAGTTTTACTTTTAATTCAGTATTAACAATTAACATTAGGAATTAGCTACTGAAGGGTTATAACACGTTTTTCTCTCTTTACAAAAAAATCTAAAATCCTATTTCAGACAAAATATCCTTTAAATGGTATGCTCTGAATGATTTAAATATCTACCAAAAGCCATCTGGGTTTTCTTGTTCTCCTGCTAGTCATTGCAACAAGATAATAATTACCCATGCAAGTGACAACATCTCATTTCTGGAACCTGTGCATATATTGTCAACAGCCCTAAAGTGCCCTCAAGTATTTAAAAGGAATGAACTTTAAGAAGCTGTTTAGTCTTTTCAGCTAATATTTTCATACTCAACTACAGACAGATCTCCATCAAGGTCAGACTTGCTGTTCGATAGAATTTAAAAATGTTTTTTTTCTTCTTAATAAAAAGTTCAAATTTATTGTATCACACACCTACAGGAAAGTTTGCAGATAATTTGGTGAAGAACTGTAGGTTGGCAGGACTGCTGGAGATGCCTTAATCCACCTGCTTGCTCAAAGGAGGCTTTTACCACAGCAGTCTGCTCAGGAATGAGCCAGAAGACATGCTTTCTGCTCCACTTTCCCTTCCTAGTTCTTCTTACAGTTTCAGGAGAATGCAGCAATGGACTTGTGCAGTCATTTTCATCAGGTTTCACTGAGGACAGCTTGAAAGAGAGCAAGCACATATATACACCCCAAACACTTCTTCAGTGTTGGCAGTGTTACCCACACCCTGACAACAATCTCAGTCTTCCAAGTCCTCTTGTAAATTTGTCCACTGGGAGAAGCATGACAAAACTGACCTCTTTTTGTTACAGAATCTGCATTTATAGAAGTAGATTTTACATCTTTAGGCTTTAAAAAAACCAAAGGTTAGTCCCAATAAAATCAAATGGGCAAAGCTGTATCATACAAAAACTTTACTATGAAGGAAAAAAATCTGAAGTCCTCTAAAGAAAAAGAAATACTGTGCAGCAAAAGAAATAGCTTTGCCTGCAGCTAGCACAGGCACTGGGATCCAGTTCCGCCACTGAAAAAAGGCAGTCCCCTCCCCTCACTTCAGCTGTCAGCCAGCAATGCATTCTGAAACCTTCACACAAATGGGAACTTACTGGGGGTGCTACCTGCAGAAGGACAGAAGGGAGGTGAAAAAGGAGAAGAATAAGCAGCTGAGTGCACCTCTTCTTCCACACAGACGACATTATTCATCACCCAAGAACTGCAGTATTTTGATGCAAGATTTCTCCTTTCTAATGCAACATACTATTCAGTTCCCTACGCCATTTGAGCTTACCCAAAGCTTAAAATCTTTTGTTACCATAAATGTAACAATGTACAATAGCTCAGAATTTCATGTGGCACTGAGTAGCAGATCAAGAACACAGTGAAGCATTGATTTTTTCTGAGAGGATTAAGACAGAGCAGGTTTTTAACCTGAGAAAGAGGCAAAATGAATTATATTATCTTATTTAGATGAGTATCATGGCTAATCAATCATATTTTTCACTCTGCTCTATGCAGATGTGGCTTATTAATGCTTTGTATGTTCTTCTTGGATCACCTAATTGCATTATTGCAGAACCTGTTAACAATCAACAGTCAACAGTAGAAACCACAAATAGAATTACAGTCTGGGAGAGGCGTTTAACAATAACATACTATCTTATCTGGACAGAAAGAACCTCAGAGTAGCTTTAGTTTTGAAGAGACACAGATACACAAAAGTACCAATTTAAAAGGCTGGGATGGATTATACAGAGATTCAGCCAAAGCCCACGTCAGTCTCTGCTCAGTTGCATCCCTGGAATTTAGCAGAATTTCATATATCCTGTTCACCTTTGACTATCTAAAGCAAATCAGAAATATTTAAATCAATTTGGTATAAACCCCTTAAATGGACTAGGACTTTGGAAGACTACTTTATTTAAGCTCATTCTATAAAGACTAGACCCATGTAATTAAAACACTGCAACGTTTGATAAAGAAAAACCTTCATGGTCTCCATTCCAGTCTTACCTAAACTATTTTCAACAAGATCTAATCTTAGCCTACCTTTCTTCACCTGTAGCAATGCAAACACCACTTCCTTATTTCCCAGCTCTACCTTACCCATCCCCCAGTCCATCCTCCAGCCCTTCTGCAGTCTGGTTCTCATAACAGCTCCTTCCATTCCTATCTTTCTCTTTGGAGTTACCTTCAAGTCCCAAACTTAGTTTCCAGTTTCTGTACTGACACATAGTGTTCCCAGTCTCCTTCATTCTATCCCTACAGTGTATTTTATTTACAAAGCCTTTCACACCTGAGCAGTTCATAGCAGTGACCCAGGCCTCTCCGCATATAAAGAGATGAATCAATCATCATATTTGCATTAATTACCTTAAAAGTACTAGAATCAGATACATTCTTGCCCTTGTAGGTATTATCTAGTCCTATCTCAGTGTGGTTAGAAATGTCCAACACATAATGGTTGGCAGTGTTCCAGTCCAGAGAAACCACCTAAACAGATGGACAACCAGAAGCAGACTATGCAACAGCCCCTAATTTAAAATAATTTCTGTCTGCAAAGAAAGCTAAACTCAGTATTATTAAACATTCCTGTGTTTTCATGATGAATATTCTATGAGGAATAATTTTTTAGTGATCACAAATGACACTTACTAATTGGTTTGAAACCAAACTAAGTGTTTTATATTTCAAAATAACTAGTCTCAGTGGGGAGATCTAAAACACAAGGTCATTTTTAATAGCTTTCTAAGGTATTCTGACTTTTTTTCCCCCCCTCACACACACACACACACACACACACACACACACTGCATAGCTGCTAATTCTTTAGAATTTATTGATATCTAAAATTTTTGGAACAGTAATGCTATCCAAATTCTTCAAAAAGCACTATCTAACTCTAAATTAATATGTATTTAAAACATCATCTACAATGGAAGATTAAGTTTTCATGTTTACGTGACAACTGGTCAAATTAATTTATATGAATCTTCAAAGAAAAAAACTAGAAATTAATTTTAAAATTATCCAGCTGATCCTCATATAAAATTGTCACTAAACAGAATACAAAGATTTTGGCAAACAGCTAAGTGGTGATTCATAGCAGAGTGAAGGGATATAAAACATTAATGGCTTCTCAATTTTCACCTATTATTTCACCATAAAAGACAGTTATATAAAAATATTGTTCAGATCAGAAGCATTTTCAGGAATACCCATTTATAGAAACTATTTATAAACCACTTTCTTGCACTATCATAAAAACTGCAGCAGAAATTACAAGATTAGCAGGGCCACACAATAATAAATCCTTACAAATAAACACTGGAAAGTGAAGGCTATTTGTTGTGCTGCACGGAAAAGTGCAATAAAGTACTTGCAAATACTCCATTATCCAGTCACAGATTTTCGGTCTAATTCTGCATTTATGAGTCACAAACACCTACATGGGGAAAAAAAAAAAAGAAAGAAAAAAAACTCCAGACACATAATCTGTCAATCCACTTTGATTAACCATTTAGAAAGGCCACGAGCAGTAAAGAGTTTTATTTTTACAAAAATGTCACAGTTGGACATCAATTGCATTAGGCTTCCTAAATTACCTCTATATAGGGCAAGTGCACAATGGCAAAGTGATATAAAGCTTTCTATATCACAGCTGAAAGCAGACAAAGTCTGCACAATCCCATAATCTGTTTCTAATTCAGTATACATCTTTTAATAAATGTGCACAGACTCATCAAAATCTGAACGATCAGGATCTCACAGGACAAAAGAGACTACCACCATGTCTATTATTGTTAAGGCTTTATAACTCTGCAGTAAAAAGTTTAAGTCAAAATGTGAAAATAAAACCTTTGTCAATTAAAAAAAACCACCCTATTTTTCTAAATTTACACACTATAAAAGATTAATCTACTAGTTCAGAGTGACTTCTCCACCAAAAGTCTTTCTTTCCCTTAATAATCCTTTAAGGACAGCAGTACTTTTTAAATTTAAAAAAAAAGGTAAGTCTTCCTTATGTATTCTCTGGGTATTACATATTGCTTTCCAATACTTCTAGCAGCAACAAACATGACCACCAAACCTTATAGACTATGCCCAGGAACTTCAGTGACCAGAGAAAGATGAAATACTTCAGCATTTGAGCTCACATTTTTGGAATATCCCCAGGAAGTGCTATATTTAAATGATTAATCACTGGCATTCCAGATATTTACTTTAACTCAGAAACATTAATGTTCACACATATATATAGATGTATGTACACTATTATGCATCATCAGAGTGCTGAAACAGACCAAAGTGAATCTGTAAGTCATATCATTACTAGCAGCACCGTATTTGTGTTCTTTTTTATCTTCTGCATGCTATACTAATAACAACAAAACTTATTTGATGGAGTTTTCTTTAGCAAGGGCACGGAGAACAAATATCAAGTGACTTGGGATCTAATATGTTCACATCATGCTTTGATCTTCCATCTGAAAAATACTGACCATCATCCACAATTGAAATGTGTGCTAAAGATATATTTATTTAGTTATTGCTCTCTGCACCACCTTCTTTTGACCTTTGTGAATAATTTTTCTGCCTATGTTTTCTTTAAAAAACCCACAAAAACAAACAACAAAACATGTGGAAACACTTATAAGCTAGATTTTCCAGCAAACATGTCTCACCAACCATAAAGGACAATATTGCTACCACAGCATTATAATACATTACATAACTGACAAATTTTAGATAAGAAGTTCATTGCAGGATATATAACTGCAAGGCTGAGCCCAGAAATGCATTTTCCCCCATGAAAAGCAAGAATATGTATTATCCCCTCAACACTCCTCTATTCACTTCCTTCCTTTTCAATTCTGACCACAGAGAAGACACCAGAGTTTTCTACAAATACATGGACTTCTTAAACAGCTGAAGATTCACTTTCATTTGAAACTGTTGTCGTGACAGGTTTCCATAGTACTTTCTTGCAACAATCACTGCTTCTGCCTTCTATATTTCTATTTTAAAAAATAACTTTGAGTAGCAAAAGAAGGGGAGATTGAAAATTAATAAGAAAAGAAATCACGGACGGGGGAATGCCTAACTGCCTCTGCACCACAGCTAGAGCAGCAGCAGAAAGGAAGTGATACTAAAAGAGGCTGTTTGCTGTCCCTTCTCCCTTTGCAGGTTTAAATCACCAGAGTATGGAAAAGCTTATTTTTAATATCAGTTTCAACCATGTGAATTCCTGGGTAAGAAGTATAGCAGCACAGTTAATGAACAGTCTGTGAAATAGTTCTTTCAATGACTTGAGTCTGGTTTTAAGTTACAGGGAGCAAAAAAATATCTATTTACTAGAGTTCAGATTCAGCCATGTAAGATGTGATTTTCAGCAAGTCACTGAGGCTGAAATTCACAAAATAAGCCAAGAGCAGAACTTCCCAAATACACTATCTATACTGAACTACAATTATTCTTCCCTTTGCCCTCGAATAGCACATCCCTTGGGTCTACACCATCTTTATTAAGTAGATCCAACCTCTAAGAACACATGAATTGTCTGCACGAGTAAACAATAAGCATGTAAAAGATCACCCAGTGCCATGCCTTAGTCCTGGAGCCCTTTGGCAGCCACAGCAGTGTGTGACCACCCCAGCCCTGCCTGGTGCTCAAGGGCAGGTCACTCCCTCCCAAATGAGACAAGGCAAAGCCTTCAGGCTTAGGATCTGGAGCACCCTGGCCTTCGTTTCAGCTTTCTGAAGTGTTTTAATGCTTCTTCTCCAGCACCTTCATTGTTTTCATCACTTGTGCAGGTAAAGAAGCAGTGATCCATGCCTAGAAGGAAGCCCCAGGTACTTAGGCTCAGGAAAGGTAGCAGCTGGTGAATTCCAGCAAAAAAAACCCTAGAAGACCTATAAACGTGCTGAGGTTCAGTTTTGATATACTGACATTCTCTGCTGCAAGTCTCAAATCTTCAGTGCTTAATTCACCAAGTGCTTAATTCAGCTCACTTAGTTCACCCAGAAGACTGAAGTGGTTTTGTGAACCCACTCCCATACCTCACACCACACTCTCCACCACCACAACCCATACTGTGCATGGCAAGACCTGGGAGCATTGTAAATCTGTGCATGACCTTTTGTTCTCTCAGCTTCTGTTCTTCACCTGCAATGATGCTGGTACTTCACCTGTGTCACAAAGGTGCTGGTAGGGGTAACAGCAACAGCAACAGTAAGGAATTCTGGTAACACAAATTATGGAGTTATCTAATGCACAGAGACATCCCAAATTCAGGTAAACTTTTACTGAAAATGCCAGTCCCTCAGCTCAAAAATACAGAATACCAGAGAACAGCAGCTCCATTTTCGCTATGCACACCTGGAAACAATGTGCAGTAAATATGAAACTTGCCACAGGGAATTTTTGGAAGATGCATAGAAGTTTCTCAATCTTGGAAGCTGGTTTCCTTCTACTGGAAACCTGGGTAACATACATTATCAGAAGAGATGCTTATTGATTTATCATTAATACCAAGAATTAATCTGATTAAATGTTGCTATTCAGTACTTCCTCTGAATTAACTGGTCCATTAAAAAACATGCAGATATTTGTAACAGCTCGCACAAGGCCTAAACAAAAGATGACAGCTGAGCATGTCAGCTAAATTTTCCTAGCTATGTACCTAGCTATTTTTCTAGCTAAATTTTCTAGCTAAATTTACCTAGCTATGTACCTAGCTATGTACCTAGCTATGTTTCCTAGCTATGTAAATAAAGCCCCATGGACTGACAAAAAGTAAAGACACTAGGCAACACATAGAACTATGCACAAGGTCTCTGCAGACATTAGATAAGTTTCATGTGATGTTACTCACTTTTTGAGAAAATTAAATTATTATTTTAGCTTTTATGTTATACATACATAATTTAGTACCTCTAGTTACCAAGCTAAATATAAGAAAGTTGTCTTCATCTTCTGGTCAGACAGACATCCTGAATAAAGATTAAAATGCCATTTAAATCGTGCACTGTTGCCAAAATGTCTAATAACTGAAATTCACTACTTTTTTTTTTTTTTAATGGACGTTCTGAGGAATTCCCAGAAAAAGATTTTCAGTATGCAACACTGTGCTTTATCTGTATTCAGACAGATTCATACCAGGATCACTAGTACGTTGTACACATTTTTAATAATGCTGTCACACGCAAAACCAGTTAAGATGAAAACCACACAATTCCAGTTTGAATATAATGACACTATCTTCAGTGGAGAAAAGGTACAGCTGATAGAAGGGAGAGATGTGGGGAACGGACAAGGAAATTGTCTACTGTCCCCTTCAATTTATTAATGTAATATGATGCTGTGTTACTGCAAGTGCTAAGTTCTGCAGTGCACTGAGTTTATGTATAAATTTACATTGTGCCTTAGTGCTGAAGTTCTGCAGCTCCACTTAACCTACACAAGTACTGTGTCCATCTTCACTCGCCTCCAGTATAACTCATTTTCAAGAAACAATCTCCAATATAGAAAGAAACTCAAAATCTATTAGGATATATGTGTTAACAACTGTACACAAAAATTATCTATCCATAATGTGCATTTAAATTCCAAAGATGTGAGCTATACTCTACCATTTCTTTACATGACTATTATCTCTACATCTGCACACAAGCTTTTCAATGCAATCTTATATTAAGCAGTTAAGTGGGTGTGGTGAGTACAGCACAAATATTTTGAGAGAAATTCCTGACTGGATCCTTTCAAATTATTTGCAGTATCTTAGAAGAACATTACCCCTCAAAAGACCAACAGAGTTCCTTTGATTATTTCTGACATAATGTGCATTTCTTAGACATACAGAGTCCCAGCAAACCACAAACATATGCACTCCATTTCAACCTCATGCTCTAATTTAAAAGCTTTAGTAAATACCAACATATAGTTTAAACACAGAGATTTACACGTATTTCTGAAGGTCTAGTATTATAGAAACATAGTTTTACTTGGGACAATATATTACTCAGACTTGGATCTCTACAGCACTCATCATTGGAGCTTCCTTTTCTCAAGACACCATTCCTTGTTTCCAAGAGCATAAATTCCTCCCTGCTCTACTTAACAAACACAATACCCATTTCATCTGTCCAACAAGCAATTATTTTAAAATTTTTGTTTTCCTAATTTCAAACCATTTGATACATTTTTTTCTTCAGAAAATTTTATTATTTTATTATTTACTAGTTATTTTTAAAAGTTTCTTCATCTTCTATTTAATACAAATGTTATTGGTTTGCCTTGCAGTTTGCTTATCACAACCAGCCACTGAGGTCCTTGCAGGTAAGAGTGCTCCAGATAACAGTTACCTAAAAAAGTCATCATTCAGATTTTCAACATTCTGACAAACCACAATGATTCCTTTTTTTCACGTGCAAAACATGCTGCTGGTCTATATACATGAGAGAGGAAACTGCTGGTATCAAATGCCTTTCAACCCCATCCAATAGTGTGCCAACGGTTTTACAAACTTACTAATGTGTGAAATACAGTATTGAATTGTCAACAAGGTGATTCACTTTGTTTACAGCAGCAAATATTTTCCATTAGTGAAATTTGAAACCCATTAAAGATGTGAGTCTCTTGTCAACTGTAAATCATAAAGCAAACGCAGGGATGCCCAACCCTTCAGGCTGGGGAGGCCACTTGCCTTTGTGCAGGTGCAAAGAAGGGCCATAGGCCACATTCCCTACTCCATGAAAAGACTGCAGCACACACACAGAAGTGGTGTTGTGTGTGTCAGAGATGTGACACTTGCTGGGGAATTGGCCCTCATGTACATTGAGGCTGGCCCTCAGGTGAGCTCTTATGTGAGCATCCACTGCAATCAGGGTGCTGAATGATCAGTTCTGGTGTCAGTTCCAGGACGCCATATCTAAATTTACCACACAGATTGAAAAGATCTTCAGAAGGAGTTCAAGTTCACTCTCCTTCTATAAAACAACAGTTATCTACAAATGAAAATACAAACCATCTAGCAGACATTTACCCAAACTGTTATGAGTAAGTCTAGTTTTCATTGCTCCCCACTTGACTATCTCTCAGGTTAGTCTACATCCTTCTTGACATGTTGAATTCACTACTAGAATCCTCAGGGCTGAGTAGAGTATAAAGGTCACTCTACTGAGTAGAACTAAGGGATTACTCCAGGTATACTTTTGTTTACACCTCCCAGTACAATATTTTCCTCCTTTGTATCTACTTGACATGGCTGACATTCAGCTCGTAATTCACTATAACTTCAAAATCCCCTTCTGCAGGTCTCCTATCCACACTGCTGTTTCTGCTATATAGCCATGCTTTTCTTCTCTTGTTCCTTTTCTTCATGCAGTACCTTACACTGTTCCTTTTCAGTAGCATCCTGTTTTTTCAAATCCATTTCACAAGATCATTCTAATTCTGTCCTTACAAGACCTCTTAATCCTTCTTAGACAAGCATAGCCTGCAAATTTAATAAGTATATTCTGTATTCCATCATCCAGACCATTAATGCAAGCATTGAATAGTGCTAGCCCTGGGGTAAATCCCTGCAGAACTTCACTGGATACAATTTTTCCATTTTGGAAGAGAATCAACACTGTGTGTGGTTTTCCTAAACTGTTCTGTATTGATCTCTTAACAGTTTAAGATTATCCTTACTATTATTAAGTCTAGATAATCCTTCCTCAGTTTGAATTTGAAAATGCCACAGGTAAAGAAGTATTACAGACAAATATCAGATCCCACCTTTCACACCTCCATCCACTAAACCGAACACCCTTTAAAAGAAGGAAACTAAGCTGGTCTGACATAACTCACTCTTGAGAAACCTGTGCTGGTCATGAGGCAGACTCAGCACATGTGCAGTTATCAGGCATTTCTGGGACACCAAGAAAGTGTGTGAATGCGGGCCATGTTCATACACACAACAATTTTAAGGCCTGTGCATAGGAACGTATCGGGGGAGCATCATGGAAGGCCCTCAACACGGGAAGCACAGGCCTGGCACGCAGTGAGCTCTCAAAGGCACATACCAGACTGGGCCTCTGTCCCAAGGGGCTACGTGTGGCTTGTGGACTAAAGGCTGATTGCCACTACAGCACATCATCCTAAGCACAGATATCAGCTGCTTAAAATCTGTAACCCAAAGAACTATGTTGAGGTGGAATATTCTGTGGAAAGAGAATATTTTCTTCTGAACACTACATGGAATTACCAGAAAAGTACTTCCCCTTTCCAGGAGAGAAGAAGTAACATACTCTCTTCTAGCACCCAATTCCTTTTTTGAAATCCAAACTAGATAGCCTCTAAAATTTGCCTTTTAAGGATTAAAGGTGATAGCTGAGAAGGTCTAGAAACAACGGTTAAATCTTTTAACTGTCAGCCAGTAGAAGTCTTCTTCTTGTATTACATATTCCTGTGACACATTACCATTTTTAAATAGTATCTAATGTATTTTAACTAAAATTCAATCAATACATTTGGAAGGCCAAAAGATTTGTTACCTCAGAAAGACATTTACTTTCAGAACTACAAAATATTAACATAGCAACATGACTGGGAATGCCAAGAGAAGTATTCAAAAGATGATTTTACCCTTAAAGATGTGTTCCGAAATTACAGATGCTGCACTTACTCCCGATTAGCCTAACTTCTAATTGCTGACACTCCCCAGTAACATGACTGCTTAGTAGTAAAGGAACACTTCAATAGTTGTTTCATCAATATGCTTAGTTTTGGACTTCTGTCACCCATCATCTAATAGCCCATATTGCTGCTAATCATTGTAATAACCCCCAGTTTTCAGTTTTCCATCACTGACTGCTTTAACTGATCTTGATTATTCTAAGGGAGATGATTTGCACAGAGAAAATGTAGAAGAATACAAGAATGCCCACAGTAATCAATGAAAATTGGGCAATTAATCTCACGTAGGAAGCAGCTGAGCTCTTTTTTTCAGAGTGATAGCCTGGTCAGAAAATCAGCTGCTGCTACTATGAAACCAGCACCTCTAGCTGACAATCCTGAAAATCCTGCCATTGCATGTCTGTACAGTACCTGTACACAGGTATTTTCCCACATGCATCTACACTCTGTTACGCTGACCATAATATGGAAAATTTGCTTTGCTATCTGTTGAAACATTAGCATTGCATTTTTCAGGAGTACATTTTCTCCCTTAAAAAAACGATCACCTAATAGATACATTCATGGATAAGTTAGCTAATCTCTTTTCTTTAATTCTTTTAATCATATTGCATCTCCTCTACAAAAATGTTCTTTAGCTCTTAAAGATTATACAATCTTACTTACATAAGAGATTATATGTACATACTTATACTGATTCTTGAGTCATATATATCATACTCCCCTTTCACCTTAAAATCTATAGTAACTCACAATTCAGAGTCTTCCTTAAACAAAACTGTTTGATGGCCATCTATGTTTTAATTAGTAAGAATGGAGACAAACTAAAGGAGGAATGGTGCCAGTCATATGATTTCATTGCAAAATTGGAGCAGGTGAAGATTTCACATCAGCAACAAGGTGTGCCAGAGTTTACTACTTCCAGTTAAGTAATGTTAGTAATTACTCACAATGTCTGTATCTGGCCCTGGATATTATATAGGGTTCTGAAGAGGTTTTTGCTCTTTGCTTGTATTTAAAAAAAAAATTTTATCCATGCATTTTTGCATTTAAAAATGCAACAAAAGCAAAACACCTGTACAATACAGCCTTTAGATGTCCTCAAAATTCAACAGAATTTGTCTTCCACACTAGCTCCTGTCAAACTCAATTACAGCTGACGTCAAGAAACTTTCTCCTCTCGTAAAATGTAAAAATAAAAACTCCACATTTCCAAAAGTTTAGGGAGGGTTGTCCCCTCTTCTCTACACAGCGTCTGAAACACTTTGTCTTCCCAAGGTGTTTAAAGCATTGTATCTGTGCTTTTGACATCTTATCTCAGATTCAGATGAATCAGAAATAAGCTAAAAATATTGGTTATCATGGAAAAAAACCATAATACAGTCTTTCATGTTTTAGCATTTCAGAGTAAGAGCCTGAAATAGTATTCCGCCCACACTCAAAAAATTGAAGATATGCAAAAACTCCCATGTGCAACTTTATTATCTATTATTGAGATGGGAAAATGACAACATTGGCAAAATTTTGCCATTTTTGGTAATAAAGTAGGAAAGCAAATGAACTGGCTTCAGTCCTGAATCTTCTAGTGAACAGCTGGGAAGGAGGAGGCAAACAGCAGCATCCTAAAAGCCAAACTGAAAGAGATGAGCCATGGATGGAGAAAAGGTAAAAAGAATGCCTTACTCTCTTTGGCTTGATAGAAAAAGGGCAAAACAAAGAAAAAATAATTGCAATTTTTATACTAATTCTGATGACATGTTGATGCTTGTTACAGGGTTGGATTAACACAAATAACATAAAGACTTACCATGAAATTAAATACAAGCTATGTGCTTTAATCCTTGGAAATAAAAATCGGCCTTTTTCCACTGAAAAGACTACTATAGCTATTCACTGTAAAAATAGATTATATTCAACTATACCTTTACCTATTTTTACCTTCCTTGCCTTCTCTCTCCTCTAGTTTATTTTTACTAATACTCAACTCACAGGTACAAAACAACTCCTAATTATTCCAGTGAAAATTAAAGTTAAGTGAAAATTAAAGACTACTTTTTAATTATAGAGTCTTCATTACTGACCAACATTTCTTCAAAAGGTAAGGGATTCCAAAGAGACTGCACTATGAAATATTTCTGAAGGCCATGTAAAAAACATGCTTCCTACGAAAGTCTACAGCAGTAGTGAATAACAGGTGGGAAGGTACAAAATGTGAGAAAGAGTACTACGGTTTTAGTAGATCTTTTTAGCCTTCATCTGTCTATATATGTGAAGCTATGCATTTCACAAATCTTCTCTTGCAGATTTTGAGAAAACAGACATCTCTGGTTTGCTTTCTACATCCTCACACCATATGCAGGTCTGTGGTAGAGCAGTAGTTAAATCAGTTCTCAAACTCAGGATAGTTTGCCTGCAGCAGATCATAAATAATATTCTTCTCCAATGCACAACTGGGGGTTTTTTTTGGCCAGGAAGAAACAATCTCAAAGGTGGCCTGAGAATATTTCTCCAAAGTTAGATCTAGCCAAATAATAAGGAAAGAGCAACCAGAGTATTTTCAAGTTGTGTCAAGCTATTGTGTTTTGGTAGAGTTCTAGAGGGAAAGGTCTACACAAAAATTATCATTGGTTGAATCAACTTAAAACAGCCCGTTTACACAGCATGGTTAAGCACAGCCCACTAAAACATTTGCTATTGAGTACTGCATTTGCACAGTTAGTTCTTTGGGGGTGGAAATACGTGGTATATTCATAAACTTCTAACAATTACAAGAAATAATAAACATTTCATTAGGAGTTCTGACTCCAGCACCAGTTGGTCTACTATCAGATCAACTGAGACAAATTCTGAATATTTAGAACACAAGAGGTTTACTGAAAAGCAGCTATCAACAACTATTTAACACCAAAACAAAGTCAAAACATTCACATAACAAGCTGTGAAAGGGTCAAGATAGTGAAGACTGCTCTGCAAGCTATATAGAACGTACAGAATAAATGAATTCTCAGAACACATCTGCTTTTTGCCACTCCTCAGCAAGCTGTCTTGTAACATCTCACTCTATGCAGAAACACAGAGGTAGCTTTAAGCCAAATAAACAACTACATACATTTTAGCTTTTCAAGTTGTAAGATTAATAAGCAGATAAAGGTTTCTTTGTTACATAAGCACTATACCCCTCTAACCTCTACCTTACAGAGGGCAGTAATAACACTGTAACCATGCCATCATCTGCCATCTCCCACAGCTTCCCAACTATCCCAGGTACACTTTCTGATGCTTTTGATAGATTCTAGAACCAGATTTTGATTTAAAAATGGGTATCTCTCCTACAGGCCTTCTATCTACTGATGAAACCCAGAGAAAAAAAATTACCGCATCATTCATACACTGAGAACAGCCTCAGAAGCAGTGGTTCTGCTGGTTGGAATAAAATTATGTATATTTGTTCCTAATGGGCAGTTGTCACCAAGAAGGCTTTAGATATTTTGCTCATTCTTTACCCTTTAGATCCTTAGTACACTTACAGACACTGATACAAATATTAAAGCTCTAGAGGATCAGCTCTTTATCATCAATCTGAACAAAAATTCACTGATTATAGTAATTCAGACTTGTTTTCTTTCCTGAATTAAATCCTGGTTCATGAGCCTCTTCCCTGGAGAGGGATCTTTTAGGAAAATATACAAAATTGCTGGCATTTCTGTTCACTCCTGTGATTTAAAATGGAGTGTCACAGAAAAAGAAAATTTTTTAAAATGGTTTATTTTGAAGAGACAAAGTGCACAATCTGCAACATATTCCAAAATATACCATTCTAGAATGATAGACTACAGTTTCTTTTTTTTTTTTTTTGCAAACTTAAGACAAGCTATGGCAAGGGTTCGTATGATCTCTGAATCCTCCACTTGCCTTACTGACTTGTGCCGTTTCTCCAGAGAGTTGATGAATCCTTGTCCTCCCTCCTTGTTTGCTGACAAAGAATATAAGGCAGCATTGCAGAAATTATGGTTTCTTATTGATCATTTGAACTTTGCTTGTTGAATCATTACATCAGTGAAAATGCTTGTGTCTGTCTACATACAAAATCTCAAGGGCAATAAAATATTCTTTAACCTTCTAAGGGATCAAAGGATGATTTGATAATGTAAGAATAAATCAAAAAATACATCAGTTTCTTCCCCAGGCATAAGTGTTGCACAGTCTTATGCATCCATTCCAAACTGGCAATGAGAATTGAAGGCGTAACTGTAATCCTGATCTAGTATGGTAAACTGTATTATATAAGGTAGCATCTTTCACCCAGCAGGGATGATGGTGATTGAACAATTCTTGTAATAAAGGATCTTCATTGGCTCCAGCATCAGTAAAGTACTGAATTTCGTCAGTGGGCATTAAGATGACTTTCCAAGGAGATGTCATTTAAACATGGATTTACACCCTAAAACATTACTTTTCATTAAAGAAAACTAAACCCAGCATTTTCAATGCTAAGCCTTGTTTCTAATATATGTTTTAAGTCTTAACATGGCATTTAAAAGGGCTCAAGAAGGTACAAAAATCATCTATGCCTCATGTAAAAAAAAAAAAAATCTGCATTTGTTCAGAGTCAGATCAATTCTCTTATATGGCTTAACAGGTATTAAAGGAATACCTATCTGCCTACACTTCATTCTTTGTGAGATAACCTATCCCAACAAAACCAATCATCACACTGTATGTTTACCACACAGATTTTTGACTCTTGCAGAAATTTCTGACTCCAGAGCTCCAAATAGCTGGGGTCAAGCTAAATGAATCATAGGTTAACTCTACACAAATTTTCATGTAATTCCTCAGAACTCTTCTGAACTTTGTGGAATTGTTCTGACACCTAATATGATATCACTTTACAAAAACTCTAGATCAGGAACTTTCTTGGGTGATAAATACTTGTGTGGGTCATCTGTGAGACAGAAGATCTAATTATGTTCAAGTGTTGTTAGCTTGCTTTTTCAAGCCAAAAAAAAGAGATGCAATGATTTTGTTATAAAAGGGCACGACCTTTTCAGGGACTTGTATCAAAATAAACTCAAAGAGGAAGATCAAGTTTGAAAGGACTCCTAAAAGGGAAACATTTGGGCTAATAATAGCTATTTCCTGTGACAATGTCATTTGGATAAACTTATGTCATATATAAGCACACTGCTGAGGTTAACTTGCAGCAGTCAGCAACCAAGGATGAATTTTATATATATATGCATACATTTAAGTGTTAAAAGACATTTAAGTGTCTTTTAATGCTTATTTTTCACGTGAACAAATTCGCCAAGAAGATAATGAATTTCAGACTTCAAATTTGAAAACTTAAGAGCTTCTCTATTTATCTGAGTCCACAATGACAGGTATTTAGGAATGGGAGCCTACTTGAAGAATATAACAGAATTACCACATTACTTAGTAAAACTGTAATCTCTGCACACTTAAGCTATACCCAAAAATAATTTTTCACTGAGCTCTTGACAACATGTATGCCAACCAAGTCTTGACATTACGGATATATTAAAGCATGACAAAGAGTCTTAATTTTAACATAATACCATTGTTAAAATATTGTTATCTTACATAACAAATGGTGTCAGAAGTTAGTAAAGCAGACCTTTATAAACTCCTGATAAAAATCCATTATTTTGCTCCAGCCTAACTAGCTGTCATATACAAATATGCCTTCACACTGTTGTAAAGGTCATCAATGCCTGTGAAACAAGTAATAAGCACTGAAATGTTGTTGAAGATCTCCTTGAAAAAAAAAGTAAATTGCAGAATATACAAGAATACTTCCATGCTAACACCTTACCATAATAACACCACTTGGACTTTCAGGATTTTGCTATTTTCAAGAGACTAAACACATCCTAACGCATCCTCTTTCCTAAATGCAGGCACATGCAGTCTAATATTCTCACAAGCAAAGAAGCTGCTAGTGCTTAACAATTTTTCCTCTAACATTTACTACAAAAACGATGGTAATGCAATGTTTGTTACTCTCTTTTTGCATTCTCTGGCATTAAAAGAAAATGCAGAAAATTAAAGAGAAAGCAGAGCACATGAGTATTATGACTGAGTGTAATTTATTTTTAAAGTTAACTGCAAAATGATTAACCAAAGCTCCTCAAGACAAGGAGTCTTGACTGTATTGTCAAGATTCTACAACACACCAATGATTTTATGTTAACTTGAGTGCAAATTAATGTTGAAAACTAAAAGGAACAAAGTTCCATCTTTCTTAAAGAGAGACAGATGCCTGCACCTTTTCTGAGATACAGAGATGTCTTCAGAGATTTTTCAGATCTTAAACGGAAATACTGTCCATAAATGACACACATTAAATTCTTAAAATTCACATTTTAAATGTCACTGTTTCAGAGACATTCTATATTAGCACCTTCATTGGTCTAAAGTTAATACTTAACAAATAGTTTTTCTTACTGTTGTGACTTTTGTAAGAAACATGTTGTAGAAATTGTTTACTACTCTGAAACCTGCTGTTGGACAACAAGTATGTGACCTGGATAGAAAACTGCGAAGTCTAAAGGACTCCATTTTCTCTTCTCTGTAACAGTCACTACTTTATATGCTTACATATGTATTATTTGCTCAACTTATTTACCTTATATACTAAATAACCTCAATATTTCAAATATTTATTCTTGTGACAGTGGGTTTATGTTCCTAAAATGTCTTGTGTTCTTTTCTTAAATTCTTCTAAATCCTACTACTAAGACAGAATGAGTACAGTTTAGAGTATTGTGAATTTGGCCATATTCCAAATTTACATCATTACATTAATATCTTCTACATCCCTTTACTCTGGTTTTTTGAAAAGCAGATGTATTTTCTCCAACATCTTGGGAGGGGAGCAGAGGGGATAAGAGGTAACATGAAACTTTTAGAATGAACACACTTTGACATCCAGTTTAACAGCTGGCCAGAAACTGTCTTCAACTACATGAATTTTTTGAAAAGGTTTCAGAGTAGATGATGTTAGTCCCATTTTATCATCTCATTTGGCTGTCAAGGGAATCAGCGATAGTAACCCACAAAAATGTCTGTTCCTACTTCTTAAACGGATGTGTACAGCTACATACAGAAGTAAAAATCTGGAACGATTAGAATAATAAGCTTTCATAAACATAAGGCTTTTCATAAACACTTTATTACAGAAGAATTCTGCTAGATATTTACAGCTGATGTGTGACCACCTTAGGAAAGGTACTTCAGCTTCAGCGTTGTCAAAAATGTACTTTTCTTAATCCATCTGATTTACAAGAGCTGTATATACGTAAGTGTTAATTCTGATCTTAAAATAACTGTCAGCAGTGGGGGCTGAAGAAGGAGAAAAAGACTTCACTCTTTATTAAGAAATACTATTGTTTTCCATGAATGATACAGGTTGTAAATGTTTTCATTATCCAAGTTGTAGTACATTAAGAATACATCTGCATTTTGTGATTGCAAGTTCATTAATTACAGTATGCTCCCCTAATTACGTCCAGAAAGTGCCGTAATTACTAACCTAAGTGAGAAAATTCCCAGAAACCCGAGTTAAAATGCAAACAATACATGAAGGAGTTTAAAGCTCTCATATAACAAAGTCATTAACACTGGAGGTATTCTGAAATTACCATCTCATACATTTCTGTTCTTCAAAACTGGACCATCAAACATCAACAGCAGAGTAATATTTTAAGTCTTACTGCCATAAAGTAATAATTTATTTACATTTGACTGCACAGTTAAATTACCTTTTGATATGCACAAGGAAATTTTAATATGGTGCTAAATAATAGTCAAGATGGCTTTGTCAGAAACAACTCATGCCAAACCAAAGTAATTTATTTCTGTGACAGAGAAAACATACCTTTGAGTAGGAGATATAACATGTTTTGATTTGAAGCAAAGCTGACACTATTTTAAGTGACTTTCTCAAGTAAGCCAAGCAAACATGGTCAAACAATGAACATAAAGATTAGGGTGGGATAACCCAGGGGTATGACACTCCAACACCTGTGTCTCTCATTGTCTGTCCTAGTCCTGGTTCTATTCAACATTCTCATGGAATGAGAAAAAGGCAGAAGAGAGAGTAGCAAACCACCATGGTACACAATTTATACACATGGACAGGTTTGGAATTCATAAAGCAAAGACACTGTAGTCCGGACAAACTGAAATGCCATATTAAGGCATATGGAATATGAATTCCACTCATAATGACCATGAGGTGTCTCTGGCTCCTACATATTTAAAAAAAACCTCCAAAACTCTGTCTTCAATTGAAAACATTAATCAAGTTCCTGTATCACAGGTGTGGAATTTTAGCCCAGCTCAGGGAAATACAAAAAGGCTGCCTCTCAACACTGCTGGCTGGCTCTGACAATGTGCCTCATGCTCCAGTCTAAGCTTCACGTGTGATGCTGCTGCGTAACTCTGGAAAGCGTAGCACAGAACAGCTTGGGTTGGAAGGGCCCTTCAATTACGCTAGTTAGTGTGAAAACTCCCTGTGATTTCAAAACAATAATAATGATCCTCAGAGACAAAATTCAAGAGATTCTCAGTCAAAATAATACTCTAAGCACATACGTACAATTACACACCATGACATGATTTCATGAATTCTATGTCAAAGTCTCTACTTGTATGAACAGCAGTTTTTGTCTGCAGAAGAGATGAGCTCACTGACATCAAAGAACATCTTGGGTCTAAAGCACAAGACAGGGACAATAACTAGAACCTTAACTTTAATTTAGCCCAGCTTCTCCCCCATCCCAAGAAAGCCACAAACATAGAGGTAGAAATGAACACTTAAATTACGAGTAGTATTATCAACTTTGCCAGACTTCCTCTGAATACTCACAGCCAAGGTAAAAACCTTCAGTATATATAAAAGATTCAGAGGGATTGTTGACAGAGATCCTTAACTAAAAGGGCCTTAGGAAAACTACTGCAATTAAGTAATTCCTCATCCATTATTAAAATTCAGCTGTTATCCCCCTAGTATTTTCCCTTGTATGAATGACACAAACTGTGAACTTAGCTACCATGAAATATAAATAAGTGTGGTACGGAAAATAAATTTTTCAGCATGCAAACATCTCTTATAGAAACTGGAATACATAATCGTATTATGTGTGAAAAACAACAGTGTTTCAGAACATTCAGCACTTTTACCTGAGGTACACTTTATTCACTAGTGTAAGTTTCAAGAAAAAAATAAAAGGGAATGAATCACTTGTTCATAAAAATTGTATACAGATGCAATGGAAAAAGTCTTTACAGGAGAAGTTTAATGTGCAAGAGAAATTATATGTAGGTACAGTTACTTACCAAGATGTAGGATTAAGTTCACTCTTCCACATACCACTATCAAGGCACAAAGTATGAGTTATTCACAGTGTAGGGGAAAAGATTTCACTTGTGCATTAAATAAAACTAATCTGAGACCCACATTTTAGTTGAAGCCAATAGCCTAGCATTTTTTAAAAGTTCTTATCACTTGTTCTAGAATTAAAATGAAAGGCTCTGAACAGAACTAAAACCTATGCTAAAACATATCTTTTCTGAAAAGAAAATCCCAAAGATACTCTATAAAACTGTAATATTTCTAAACTGAATAGAGAATATAAAATACAAATACAGACCTCATTATTAACAAATCTGCATTTTAAAACAATATGCACGACATCAATTTTCAGATGTTTACAAGCCAGGACATTATTTCAATGATCTACCTTATTTTTGTCAGCAGTTTTGCTGTGTCAAATCTCAGAGCAAAGACTATTTTATTTACATGGCTATACAATTTGTTTTAAAATTCAATACTGTTCAGTCCAATAAATGTTAAGTAATTATCAAATCCCCTGCTTTAGAATATAATTTCTAGCTCATAATAGCTGTTATTCTTTACATCTTACAGCTCACTATCTGATTAATTTAAGTCTGTGTCCAGCACTATACAAGTCAGACTATACCAGCACAAGGTTTCTTAGCTCACTGTAGAACTCTGTGAATTCATTAATTTTACTGTTTTATTTTTATAACCTGCACTGAAGCAACAAACTTGACATAGTGATGCTTTCCCACTGCGCCATATATGAAAATACTGTCAGAGGGTCTCTGTGAAGAATGATATTTTCTACTAAAGAGAAAAATAACCTTGATCATGAGATAGATTAAATTTAATTCTAAGGTGTGGTAGAATGCTGATCCTAAATTAAGGGGAGTGAATTCCCCAAATGGATAGAAGAATAGACTGTAGCAGCACAGCAAATGAAAAAGTCTTCAGTCTGTGGAAAGGTTGCTTGCATTTATTTGCAGACAATTTTGAAATTCAGATTCCTAGTGGCTCATTTTAAAGGGGGATAAAACAAGAGTCAAGTAGAAAGACAATGAAAAAGCCTCATGCATTAAGATCTCCTTAGGCAGGAAATAAAACCAAACCTGAAGCAAAAAGCAACCAAGTAACATTGTCATACCGCAAGTTTCTACTGGGTGATACATATGTGCTTGAGAAACGTAGTTTTCAATATGCAGTACACAAAAACCCCAACAGTAATAATACTGACCTAGATCCGAATTCAGGAAAATCCTTCATCTAACATTAAAATAAAGAACAAGGTTTCTTAGGCTTTTCTCAAATAAGTCAGTACTTACATCCCAATAAACACAAGGATAGCAACACTAAACAGTAATAGCCAGATCTTCTAATAATAATTCTATAATATTGATCAAGTAAAAAAGACAACCAAATTTTTTGGCCAAGAAATCAATAGGATTTTAGAACAAATCTCCAGGAAACAGTAAAACCTGCAGTGCAGGAGAACATATGGCACCCTCCCATCCTCCTTGCTGGTGACTCCTACTACAGCACACATTCCTTCCCAAATGCATATGGATTTTAGCTTTGCTCATATACAGTGCTGGAGGAGGGAGGGGAAAAGACCGAAAGGAGATCATCTTCCAGCTTCCCTTCTTCCCCACTCCCGGAGGGGAAGAGTGGCACAAATGGAGAGAGACTGTGTATCAGCACCCAATACCTGGTTACATGTGTGCTTTGTGACCAAGAAGAGAGGGATGGAACAGGGACATGCTGCCCCTCTTGCCCCTGGCCTGGGCACTCGCTGCATGCTCGTGCTCCCTCAGACCGACAGAGGCACAACAGCAGCCTCAGGATGGTTCAGCAAAGACAGTACAAGGGATAGATTTAGGCATGAACTAATTCTGCCTAGATTAGACAAAACGCTCTCATGACTATTTTTGCTACTATGTTATCTCTGTTACCCTAAAATGTGGGCTTCTAAAAATGTAAGTCCAGGTACTTGCCGAGTTGTCCCGTTTCCCCAAGAGTATTCACAGAGGACTTCATCGCCCCCTCCTCTTTTACAAGCCTTTCATTCTGGAAAGTACATTGCGTATGGGGCAAAACTACAGCTCTGAAAAACAAATGAGGTGGACCTGCACATCTGGATTTCTCGCATGACATGTCTCCAAAGATGACTATGCTTTCCTTTCTTTTGCAGTTCCAACATGTTTACCCAGCAGCAGTGCTGGGCCTGCTTCAAGATGTAAATTACTTATTAGCCAAGTAATTTTTCAAACAATCTTTACTTTATTGTACCCAAAGAAATACCACATTGGTTAAAGAGCTTGTTGCTATCAAAATTTTTCAAAGTCCATCAAATGAAAACTTGAGGAATTTTATGGCATTATGAAACAGGGTCAAGTTAGAAAGATACAGATTTAACTTCATCATTTTAATAAAGTATCACTAACATATAAACTGTTATGAAACCTAGAAAACTGAGCAGCAATACTGTCTCCCTTTTTTTGCTGTTTTTTTAACATTAATCTGTATTTTATGCAGCTGTCTTTGTATTTGTTGCAGCTTTTTTTTTAAAAAAATCAGACTAACAAACATACAGCAGTACCCTGTCATAAGAAAAACAGTAAAGGAAAAAATGACAGTTTAGATAGTGATGGATTCTCTGGGAAAAGCGCTGAAAGAGGTCATGGCACAAAATTATTGTGCAAAATCAGACACGGTTTTTAGTTAAAGAAGCTTAGTGACTTTAAGTGACTAAACTATTTTCAGTTAAATATGTATAACACACATAGTTGTAGTAATATTAAATAATTTACTTAAGCTAATTCTACCTTTTTCCCCAAGAATTTTAATAGAGAGAAAATAAAAGGCAACAACTCCCAATTAGGTATTAAAATTTCAGCCAAAACCATTTTACTAAACACTTGTATTACTATATGCTTCACATTAATATTACATGAATTATTGAAGACTAATTAACTATGCATGTGTCTGTCCAAGCAGGTTTCTCCTCAAAATGCAGTCTCTTGCTTTCCTCTGTTTTCAATATTTGCTTAAAGGCAGTACATTTGAGTCTGTGCCTCATATCAACTAATTATGAATTCCTTACACCACGGCGTACTACCTGCCACAGACGGAAGGGAAAAGGGAATGTTTCATGCTCCATTTGCTGTTGATAACATCTCACCGGGGCTGTCTGCTTTGCAAACTACTCTGTGGAACATGTGTCCAGCAGACGTACAATTAATAGTAAGGAGTGCTAACAGATGATCTACAAGAAATATCATGCCTTCGGCCAAGCCACCCAAGCCCTGAGCCAACACCTCCTCCAGCAGCTGCAGGGAACACTAACAGCAAAGGAGGTGGCAGTTCCCGGTTCAGCCGCGCTTGCCTGGGCCACGGGCTGATCCGCAGGAGCACTTCAGATATAAGTACAGGGCTCTCAGATACAAATATAGGGCTCTCAGAAGGCAGCTGGTGGGCTCACCCGGGGTCACAGATTGGAAATTAACAGAGGTAATACAGCAAGATGTCCAGTGTGAGAGGACTTCTTATTAATTTGGATGCTTTAGAAGGCATTTTGAAGCCTAGGGAAATGGCAGTGTAATGGTATCCAGCTGAAGGATGGAGGAGGGGAGGAGTGTGTGCCCTAACCACAGACACGTATGCACCTGGGTACTGCGGAGGAAGCTGCTGCCATTGCCACCACCCCAGTGGAGATAGGCAATCCAAATCCGGCAAACAATGACAGCTTCATATCTCAGTTCTCTGCTTTAATATGATTTAAAGAAAAAAAAAATCCAAAGGACAGAAAAAAGCATTCTTTAACCGCAAACTAATTGAATTTGAAGGTTTTACAAAACCAAAGCTCCTAATACATTGTAACACAGTATCTCCCCATACTGCCTCATCACTGAAGGGAAACTTACCCATTTTGTTTAGTCTCCTAACAGACTTTATAACTTCAATATCTGGTACATAAAAATCTTTAATTTTATAAGGCCTGAATCTGATCCTGAATACTGCAGGAATTGACCAGAATGGGCTGTGGAGTGAAATGCCAGTGAGACTGCTGCACAGCTGCACAGCCATGGGACAGCCCAGAGCTGGGAAGGCAGACTCCCAGCAAGAGCTGCTAACTGGGAAAGGTGGTGAAGGAAGGCAAGGGGCCCTTCCATGCAAAATTAGTGAGTACCCTGTGCCCACCTCCACACCTGAAAACTTTCTGCTGAACATAAATTAAAGAACTAAAATCTACCTTCAATTAACAATGCTTTTTCTACTTGACCCGAAAATATTTCAAAAAATGAACAATTACAGTTGACAATATTACTGGGTGAAAAAATAGAAGCTTACAGGATTTAAGAAAAAAAAACGTTATTTTCATATGGGGGAAAAAGCATTTTCATGAAACAAGGTCAGTATTGTTAAAAAGGGCCAGTGTTGCCTAATCATTAAAGCATAGAAACTTGCAAACTCAAACGTGTTAGGAACCTTCCTGTTCACCTTTTGTCATTCAGAACTTCTCAGTCTTTGCCCACTGTGCAATGAGGTTTGCTAATACCTGCCTAAAACACCTACTACACACTTTGTGAGGAATTTTCTGAAGGATGCTGCAAAATTGCGAACCAGAGGCATTAATTAAAAAGGATCAATACTCAGAAAGTAACACGTGACACAGGGTCCTCCACACATTTACAACAGCAAACAATATTCTAATACTGAGCAGGAAAGCCCTAGATATTACTTTTATTTAAAAATCCTGCTATTTTCAAAATGTTGCTATTAAACTTGCCCGTATGTTCCAACAACTACAGCTCTCATGAGTCTTCTATATTAATGGTAGTTGAAAATAGTCTTGGAATACAGATACTTGAAAAAATGTACTATTTGAACTATACTAGCACAGTGCAGCTCCATTCTCTCAAAATCCTGTTTCACTGAATAGAGAAACTATCACAAGTTAACTTGTTACTTCTTCCCCATTTGGCTTCTTTCTTTTTTTCTTTTTTGTTTTTTGCTTTCAGAACTATCCTAATTTCCACATACAAAATGCTTAAACATCAAGTATCTTAAATGCAGAACATGTTGTACCTTAAATGACATACAAAAAATGAAAAGAGCCCAAGTGACTGAACAATCAGCCACACACTATAATTTCTACCTGCATGCACGATGCTTCAGGTTATGGGCACTCAGATTCCCAATGGTTTGTTAACAAGATCTCCATATTTTCCCCTCTACATCAATACTGGAGTTACATATCCATTTATCTCAAAGAGATATCTCTTTTAAATATTGCTAATGTTTTTACACTCAAAGCATATCTCCTCTGATTTAGCAACATGACCTGTTAAAGCGATGTCAAATATCTGATAAAACAGGTACAACTATAGCTGGCATGTTTCCTTGCCTGTTCTTCAATAATTATCTTTTGCTATAGTCACCTAAATAACACACTACATATTCTGTTTAAATTTTGCTGATCTTTCTTTCTGGCTACACGAAGGTTTTTTGTGTTCTACAAATGATTCCAATCAGAAAATACACCTATACAGTGTAACACAGTGAGACGAAACAATGGCTGGAGATGAAATTTAGAGATGGCCAACAAGACTGATTTTTTTGTTGTCGTAAAACATTTAATGAGCCATTAACATAAAGGAATAATTAATGTATCTTTTTTTCCTATGGAATTGAAAAAACCTTTTGCAGCTGTAAAATAAAATACAGATCTAACACCTGAAGAATTATGCATAGAAACACCTTATTTTTATTTTTAATACTATTTTTTGTTATTGTTGTTACTACTGCTCCTAAAACCACTTCAGTATGTGTTAGGCGAATATTCCACCATCCTTTTTTAATGCACACTTCTAGCCCTTACATGCAGAGGTTGCAAACTGCAAAGTAGAAGTGAACTATATTGAAGTCAGACATTCATTTTAGCTATTCCAAGATTCAAAACATTCTATCATCTGTTCCTATGGAAACTGAAAGGATATTCTAGGTTATATCAGTATCAGCCGATTATGTTGCCGAGAAATCTGTGGTTTATTTTAATCCATAGTTCAGAGGTATAAATTCATGGTTAGTGTTTAGCTTGGTGATTTTGAATTACTGAAGCATGGTTAACACTTCAGTTCCATTAGATCATACTTTAAGATAAAACAAACTCCTTTTAGACCAGAATAGTAAAGGGAAAATTTTATAAGGTTTGGTTAATCCCCATGAAGTTTACCGTTCAGATGTAGGATATAACTAATATATACTTGGGAGATATTTTTTGATTGTTAGATGAGCTATACGTGGCTGTATCACATCTTAATAGAATAGATCAAGGAAAAAATAATTTAGATTTATAGAAAACTCCTTCAGTAGTGCCATGCACCAGATGGCCAGATGAAGGAATCTGATTTAGCAAGCTAACAAGATCATGAAAACCATAACCATAAGACTGAAGATGAAAAATAAAATTGAATAATGCAACATGACTATATTTCTATGACAAAGAAACTTAAAGGTTAGGCTAGAATAAAACTTGTGAAGACATTTGAACACATTAAACGAAAACTCTCCATATGTATACAGAGCGACTGTAAAAGAAAGAAATGAAACAGTGAAAGTTAGTAGGATTTTAATTAAACAGACTGAAATGCCATTGTGATCTTTCACAACAAAAGCCAATATGACAGCTATAACGTGTTGGAATAAGTCTTCTCTGTCTACATTAGAATTAGAAGAAGCAGCAAAATGGGTGGTTAACATGAATTTAAATAAAAAGCTTTGGATTTCATACTCCATTTTCACTAAACAAAACTAGATGATTTAAAGTCAACTATAGCTACCACCCTCATCTTATGCCAAAAGTAGCAAGCAGGTTCAAATTTTCCTCTTTGCAGATAATACTTCACTCTTCTTACTCTAGATTCAAATAATTGACTTCAAACTGAATAATCAGAAATGCCTTCTATTTCTATATCATACTGTAGTCAATCACTTTACAAAAAAAATTACAAAGTAAGTGCCTCAGTCTAGTTTCCATCAGGATCTCCCGCAGGGAATCAGGATGGTGGCATAACAAGGAAATATAACAACAACTGCCTAAAGTGTACTACATTGGTTAAATTTTTGACAGTAACAAGGTTAAATTCCAACTACTAGCTTTCAAGATAGAACTAAATGTCAGAATAAAAAGAAAAAGAAAAAAAAGAAAAAAGCAATTATTACTTTTTTACTTCAAAAAAGCATACTCTCTGGTAGCATTCCAATTCTAGTTATTCCAGGCTTTTCATGAGGGTAACCAACAGTATATGGATAAAAAGATGAATGGCTACGAGCCAAATCAGAAGAGTTCTTTTCTCTCTTTTTTTCTACTTTATTTGCTATTCTAACGATCATTTCGTAATTATGCACCCCTATGCAGTTATGTACATCTACATAACAGCGATCAATCCCACTGACATGCTGAAGTGCATAAGGGCTTATATTACTTAAAACGTATGACAAAATATGATAGCTAATATGTAAAAGCGGCAAATGGCAGGCAAAAACATTTGGAAACTAAAACTGTGCTTCTGACTAGCACAGTACATCAGTGTGGGTAATGTAACAGATTCTAAGATAAATGAACTAAAGCTGTACATTAGAAGCCCCTACACAACCATGGGGCACACAATGTGACATCCTGCTACAACCTTAAACTTTGTTCTACAGTCAAGCACATCTCCACAAAGCTGACAACTTTAGAAAGCATATTCATGCACTTGCACAGTCCACTTCACAATGAAGCGTTCATCTGAAGATGACACTAAACCAGCAAAAAACAGCAGGCATTTTTGATTTAAATCGAAGTGTTAAAATATCATGAAGTAATCTAGAAAAAAGTGCAACACATCCTCTTGCTAAAGTAGGCAAGATTGAAAGTAACTGGGAAACTCAGGATCACAGGATCCCGCCCATACAGGCATGCTCCAAAAGCCATCCACACTTTTGGCAGTAATAATTAGAAGCAATTAGAAAATGAAACACTATTATATTTTTCCATGTTTCATCAAAAAGTGGAAAATGGAGCCCAATGCCAACCATTCTTAATATCTGAATATCTCAACACCTTGAAGTGCATTTGCATGACAGGAAAATGCTGCCACGGGATAATAAGTGCATGTATTGCTTAAGATCCTTGACATTAGATTGAACACTGACCTATGAATGATTTAAGAATAATTTCACCAATCTTGCCATAACCCTGCAAACTGTGGTAGATAAACACTCAGCTCAGAGGGCCCTGAAATGAAATAAATTATGCAACTTCTTGATGACTGTGTCTGGAAAACTGGTCAATTATGTACGTACTTTCCCCTCCAATCCCTTGGGGATAAGAAACAAGACCTATTAGAGATCCTTGACAAGAGATTAAATGCTGGTCTATGAGAGATCTCAGATTAATTTCACCAATTTCGCAATACCACTGCAAGACGTACTACACAAGCACCTAGCTTAGGGAACCCTGAACTGAGATAAATTGAGCAACTCCTGAATAATCACCTCCAGACAACTGGTTAATTATGCAGACACTTCATCCTCCCATCACTTTTCTCAGGCACTAAATAGCATTAGTCAAGAACACTTACGCATATACATCTAGTTAATAATATTTTAATGTAAAGAAAAGCTATACTTGTTCCAGAGACAACAACTGAAAGGCTCAGCATGAAAAAGAATGCAAAACAGAACAATTCACAAAACAAATTCTTCTTAATGAGTTACAATATGGAAACTCAAAATGCCCCCAAATTTGTTCAAAATAACAACAGTATAAAGATGTTACACTGTGAATAACTGAGAAAATTTTGTTCAGAGCATACTGTTTACCTATTTATCCTGTGTATACAAATCCAGCATTTGAATACGTGTCAGAAGTAGAGTTTTAGGATTTATTTCTGTGCAGTTTTTCCCCTCCTCTTCTTTATTCTGTGAGGTTATAATTATAACCTTTGCTAATTAGCAAAGCTCTTCATTTTGCAAAAACATAAATCTATGTATTTTAAAAAAACCTGCACACACAATTTAACAAAGAATACTTATTGGGCTTACACCTATTTTTTTCTTTCTCTAACATGATCAGGACACTTCACTATATGATCACCAGAACAATTTCAAAGAATTATCAGTGATTTTGACTCTCTCCAGATCCATGCTAGGCAGGTAGGTTTGTCCACACCTCCTATAAGGGAAACTGGATAAAAACCATCACATAATTTCTCTAAAACCTAAAAAATGCCCAACTAGTCAGACATGTACAGATTCCTCCAGGAGACAAAGAATGAAAATTTTTAGTATGTGGTCAAAGATACAGAATGTTTCTGTAACACACAGAAGGACAAACTGTTTAAAGTCCAAACCCAGGGAAATCTGAATTCGGCTCTCATTTCCACACCACATCCTGCTAGACCTAAATGGATATTTATATTTTAATCAATCTTTAATGATACCATTGATACCTCACAACCTATATCCTAATTATTACAGTTTGTATCAATAAAGCCACAAGCAAGAACATAGATTCCTAACATATTTCACCCATGCAAAAATCCATCCTTCTTACACAGAGACCCAATGCTGGTGTTTAAAGCACTGAATCTAGCTCAGAACTAAGGTTACCATTTCAGAGGATGAAGGAGATGGAAATGAAGCTCTTTTCGGCGCACACATGGCCTGGCTCCTAAAGCTACCAAAGTTGTCATTACCAGGTGGAACTAAGCTTGGTCATCCCTGGCTCTAAGACCCACACCAAGCAAGGCAATATTACAGGAGACAGGGTTTGAAGCATGAGCTAAGTTGCAGAGAAGTTTTCTCATTTTTAAGTATAGCAGCCACAACACTGTGTCTGGAAAAACTGTTCTACCTGGAATTGAGCTATGGTAATCTTACTGAATTTCTCTCTTCCCCAGTTATTTCTTATTATTCTTACACAATATTGCTGTTGAAAACAGGGGTGACATGGTACCAAGAGCAAATCTAGATTCTTCAGCCTAGGGTTCATCGTGGGAGCAAAAGAAATGCTGGGGATGTTTCAGGTGGTTGCAAGATGCATATATATCTACTTTTAAATTTTTAAAGCAGAAAACATTGCTGTCCCTTCTGCTAGAAGGGTGGCTTTTAATCAAGTTCTTGATGCATCTCTGCTAAAGCAGTCCTTCCTGCATCCTAAGCTATTTGCCATTAGCCTGCTTACAGTATGAAGGAAAGCTAGCAAAGAGTTTAGTATGGTTATACTCACAGCTTTTTTACCGGCTAGGCTCGTAGTTCAATGCCTTAGAAAGCCTCGAGCAGCCTAGAGAGGTAGCACGGGCAATCCAGCATTTCAGTAGCTCTGAAAGTGGCAAAATGGTAACTGCAAAGCTGATACCACCAGCAGAAGCAAAGAGGTAGAAATGCAGCTCTTGGCTTAGGCCTTAGTCCTGCAATCAGGTGCTTTCAATCGAGACAGAGATACACAGCAGGTACTCGCAGAAGGGGGCTGAGCCAAAGAGGGTGGGCCCACTCTGAGCTCTCTCTTTTATTCACGAGAATGGAAAGAGGCAGACAGGGGGCGGAGCCGGGGTGACCGGCCAATCAGACACTGCTCTAGCATCTGAGTTACTTTTGGTTTTGCCCCGCATTAGAACAAAGAGGTTCAGAGCACATGGCAGGGGCAAGTCTTGACTGGTCTGACCAGTCTCAGGGAGGGGGAAGGGCGACCTCGAAGCAGGCAGCAACAGTTTAGGACTAGAAAGTAAAGATGGGGTAGAATCCATTTTCTTTAAATTGTTCTGTGGGTCACGAAAGACCATCAATCTGTGCTATGTACACTAGGAGTGCCTAACAAAGCACACAAGACAATAAAAATCCTGCCTGTAGCCACTGGTACCCCTGTGTGGTCAGGTTTGCTATTATTGGTATTACTTTTGTCAACAATAGCAAAGAGAGCTTACTCTTTCTAAAAGGATTAGGAAGACAAGTGTGGTTGGCAGCTCTATGAGAGCCTGTTAAGTCTAGACACACTGACAGACACTTCCAGTTTATACCCAGATGGCAGCTTTAAGATTCTACCAGGAACAGGAGTGAAAGGCTTCACTTCTAAAGCAGTCAGTGGCTAATGCCACACTTCCAAATGGGGAAGAGATTTCATTTTTTTTTGAGAAATACACAAACATCACAGTGTGGACATGCCATAAAAACATGAATTACACTGAAGAGAAAAAGACAATATATTACTTAGGTGTAAGTATCTGTTTTTGTGTGCTACTGCTGGACGTTATTTGGGGGAATCTGTGCACAGCTCATTAGCATGTGACTTATACGTCATTAAATAATCAAACTAACAAAAATATACTCTTTCAGAAACAAAGGGGATATATAAAAATGTTAAAAGGAGCAATTTAGACTCTTTAGCTCCATTCTTTTTGTCAGAGTAACTTCTAGCAGCGTCTCTGAAAAAAAAAGGCTGAATTCTAGAGAAGACATTCACCAAATTCTAAAGACTTTTGTTTAAAAATAGATACTTCCAGTTTTACTTTTTAAATGTATTTCTGCTTCCTGCTTCTCTTCCAGATGGACACTGAAATACTCTAAAATGGAGACATAAGGCTAATTTTCCTCTTAAGGCATTGTTGAAAAGTGCTAGATGAAATATAGAAATACAGCTCACTCTTACGTAGGCAACTGATCTCATGTATTATTTACACAGCAGATGAAAACAAGGGTGGAAACTAAAACTGCATTTGCAAATATGAATATCAGATAACTGAAGAACCACCTGGATAAATACAGATGCACTATTCTCAAAGGGACAGACAGCTACCAGAATATACACTAGCAGGAAGACAGTTCATCTGAGGAATTCTGTAGTACCTAATGCAGGAGAAAGGATGAAGGTCCCATGTCTTCTTAAGGGAAATCTCAGGGGTTGGAAGGTATAGATGTAAATCAGCTTGTCAATAAAACACATAGCTACAGTAATAGGAATCAAAGACCTACTATTCACTAGTCACATCTCAAATTCTAGATTTCTTGGGCAATGCCTGCAGGCGTATTTTCTAAAGCAAACTATTGTTCTCAACATTAAATTCACAAATCATATCCAACAACAAACCTGTGATGCATAACCCAACACCTCCTCATGAAAACATCCCCATTTCTGGTATGACTAAGCACTAATAATATTCTTCTAAACACTCTTCCATTTGTTGGAAACAGGCCCCTGGCTAAAGCACAACAGGCATATACTTTAATAATCTCTTGATTACCTGGCGACAGCCTGGAACACCTAATAAATCTGTCTATTTTTCAGGTGGAGTGGGATTGATTTCCCCCAGGTTTCTTTGTCAGTTCCATTTTAGGACTTAATATGAAGAGAAAATTATCAGAGAAGGTCAAATCTGACATGAAAAACTAGAAGGAGTTCACACTGATGAAGACTTTTGCTACATTTAAAATAAATGTCCACTTGCTTTTTTCTTGGGCCTTTCTTCAGTCAATCTTTATTAAATAATCTATAAGCTTCACAGCTTGCAGAAAGTGCAATCACAGCTTGGCAACATGCTCAAATAGCCAGAAGTTTCAACACTGGAATAGTAATCAAGTGAAAAATGGGGTGGTTTTTTTCCTACCACTTTGTTACCAGCAAATAGTCAAAGGTATTTACCACAACCATGACTTCTTACTGCAGAAAAATAGTGGAAATGATAGGTCTAAGTAAAAGTCTGAGACACACTGATAATTTTAATCCTCAATTGTTTAATCAAGCCAATTTACTCAATAGGTTTCCTATTCTGTATACGTTCTATTTTCATGTCAATCTTCAATTGTATAAACAAATGCTATACTGACTTACAGAGAAGTTTAACTATAAAGTTAAACTTACAGAGAAGTTTAATTATAAAAATATCTTGTTCTAAGCCTCTTTGTTCTCTAATTTAAGATCCAAATTTGATAGAAACTTGTACCAGATTTCTCCTCTTAGTCTAGCAATAGAGATTTAAAATACTTTGGTTATTAAAGAACATTAAAAAGTATAGACAAAAGAACATTAAATTTTTGTACTAGTTTGAAAACAAACTAGTGGGAGACACCAAGTCAGAATAACAATTTAATAGGGAAATAAAAGGAAGGGGAAAGAAAAAAACAATAAAAGGGGATAACACTGGGTTAAACTGACAGAGTTAGGATACAACCTGGCACCCTGTTAGTCAGGGTGGTGGTAGCAGTCTGGTAGAATGATGGCTGCAGTCCTCCCGAAGTGGCGATCCTGTAGAAAAAAGGGTCTGCTCCTCCTCAGAAGGTCCAGTGGTGGCTATGTGGCTCCTGTCCTCTGGAAATCCAGTGGGATGGATTGTCTCTGGTGTTCAGTCTCAGATTATATCCACGATGGGATGCTTGGTTCCTCCCTCTGGGTGGAGCATCTCACAATGGGGTAATGAGTCATGAGGCCAAGTGTTGATGAGGCTCATTAACAGAAGATAGTCCGGAGGGAGTTATCTCTGAGTCATGCGGCAGGACAATGATGGGCCATTAACAGAAAGATAGTCTGGGGGGAGGAGGCAAGGAAACATTGCCCCACCTGATTTCAACAGCTCATGAGGATGGTAATAGAATACACTGCAACCCAGGACATTATCCACCCCTTATTCTATTACCATCTACATCATCCCAAATTAATACCTTCTTTAAACTCTACACACACATACATATATATATATATACAATGAAACCCTACACACAGTTCTCACCTAAGATTAGGTCTCCTTGTGGTACACAACGGGTTTCCCCATCTTTTTGCATTACCCACCAAGTGCAACCAGGTCCTTGAGCAAAGACAATCCCACGGATGGGTTTGCCTTTGCCTGAGGTGGGATTAATCCAAACAGGCTTTCCTAAAATACCTCTCAGGTGTACCACAGGGACTCTATCTCCATCCACTGTGTGCAAGGGTTCAGACTCAGCGGGACCAGCTCGATTGATGGACCCTCGGGTATTGACCATCCAGGTGGCCTTTGCTAAGTTCGCTTCCCAATTTTTGAAGGTCCCCCCACCAAGTGCCTTTAGGGTAGTTTTAAGTAGTCCATTGCAGCGTTCAACTTTTCCGGCAGCTGGTACATGATAAGGAATATGATATATCCATTCCATACCGTGTTCTCTGGCCCAGGTGTTGATGAGGCTGTTCTTAAAATGAGTCCCGTTGTCTGACTCGATCCTGTCAGGGGTGCCATGTCTCCACAGGACTTGCTTTTCCAGGCCCAGAATGGTGTTCCGGGCTGTAGCATGAGGCACAGGGTAGGTCTCCAGCCATCCAGTGGTTGCTTCAACCATGGTCAACACGTAGCGCTTGCCTTGGCGGGTTTGGGGAAGGTTGATGTAATCAACTTGCCAGGCTTCCCCATACCTGTACTTTGACCATCATCCACCATACCACAGAGGCTTCACCCGCTTGGCCTGTTTGATTGCAGCACAGGTCTCACAACTGTGGATGACCTGGGAGATGCTGTCCATGGTAAGGTCCACCCCTCGGTCACGGGCCCATCGGTATGTTGCATCTCTCCCCTGATGGCCAGAGGCATCATGGGCCCAACGAGCTAGGAATAATTCTCCCTTGTGCTGCCAGTCCAGATCCACCTGTGATACTTTCACCTTGGCAGCTTGATCCACCTGCTCATTGTTGCGATGTTCTTCATTAGCCCGACTCTTGGGTACGTGCGCATCCACGTGTCGAACCTTCACGGTCAGCTTCTCTACTCGGGCGGCGATGTCCTGCCAAATCTCAGCGGCCCAGATGGGTTTCCCTCTGCGCTGCCAGTTGGCTTTTCTCCAGCGATCCAGCCATCCCCACAGAGCATTAGCTACCATCCACGAGTCAGTGTAGAGATAGTCTCGGCCACTTCTCTCGTTCAGCAATATCCAAAGCTAGCTGGACAGCTTTAAGCTCTGCAACCTGACTCGATCCACCTTGTCCCTCGGTAGCTTGTGCAACTCGTCGTGTGGGGCTCCATACTGCAGCTTTCCACTTCCAGTTAGCGCCTACAATTCGGCAGGAACCGTCAGTGAAGAGGGCATAACGTCTTTCAGTCTCCGGTAGCTCATTATATGGTGGGGCTTCCTCAGCACGAGTCACTTGCTCTTCCTCTTCTTCAGAAGATAATCCAAAAGTCTCACCTTCAGGCCAGTTTGTTATAATTTCTAGAATCCCAGGGTGATTTGGGTTTCCAATATGGGCATGCTGTGTGATGAGAGCAATCCATTTGCTCCATGTGGTGTCGGTGGCATGATGCGTGGAAGGAACCTTTCCCTTGAACATCCAACCCAGCACCGGTAGTCGAGGTGCCAGAAGCAACTGTGCTTCAGTGCCGATTACCTCTGAGGCAGCCTGGACTCCTTCATAAGCTGCCAAGATTTCCTTCTCGGTGGGAGTGTAGTTGGCTTCAGACCCTCTGTAGCTTCGGCTCCAGAATCCCAGTGATCGGCCACAAGTCTCACCAGGCACCTTCTGCCAGAGGCTCCAGGACAGACCATTGTTCCCGGCTGCAGAGTAGAGCACGTTCTTCACCTCTGGTCCCGTCCTGACTGGGCCAAGGGCTACCGCATGAGCGATTTCCTGCTTGATCTGGGCAAAGGCTTGTTGCTGTTTCAGGGCCCCAGTGGAAATCATTCTTCTTGCGGGTAACCAGGTAGAGAGGGCTCACGATCTGGCTGTACTCAGGAATGTGCATCCCCCAGAAACCTATGGCGCCTAGGAAAGCTTGTGTTTCCTTCTTGCTGGTCGGTGGAGACATCGCAGTGATCTTATTGATGACCTCGGTGGGAATCTGACATCGTCCATCTTGCCACTTTACTCCCAGGAACTGGATCTCTTGGGCAGGTCCCTTGACTTTGCTCCTTTTGATGGCAAAGCCGGCTTCCAGGAGAATCTGGATGATTTTCTCTCCTTTCTCAAATACTTCCTTTGCTGTGTTTCCCCACACAATGATGTCGTCAATGTATTGCAGATGTTCTGGGGCCTCACCTTTTTCCAGTGCAGTCTGGATCAGTCCATGGCAGATGGTGGGACTGTGCTTCCACCCCTGGGGCAGTCGGTTCCAGGCGTATTGCACACCCCTCCAGGTGAAAGCAAACTGGGGCCTGCATTCTGCTGCCAAAGGAATGGAGAAGAAGGCATTGGCAATGTCAATAGTGGCGTACCACTTCGCTGCTTTGGACTCTAGCTCGTACTGAAGTTCCAACATGTCCAGCACAGCGGCGCTCAATGGTGGCGTGACCTCATTCAGGCCACGGTAATCCACCGTCAGTCTCCATTCTCCGCCGGACTTACGCACTGGCCATATAGGGCTGTTGAAAGGTGAATGGGCCTTGCTGACCACCCCTTGGCTCTCCAGTTTACGCATCATCTCATGGACAGGAACCACAGAGTCTCTGTCAGTGCGGTATTGCCGACGGTGCACTGTTGCTGTGGCAATTGGCACCTGTTGTTCTTCAACTCTTAGCAGTCCCACGGCAGAGTGGTCATCTGAGAGGCCAGGCAATGTACTCAGTTGACTGATATCTTCTGTTTCCACAGCAGCTATCCCAAAAGCCCAACGATGTCCTTTTGGGTCCTTGAAATATCCATTTCTGAGATAGTCTATGCCGAGGATGCATGGGGCCTCTGGGCCAGTGACGATGGGGTGTTTCTGCCACTCGTTCCCAGTTAAACTCACTTCAGCTTCCAGTACAGTCAGCTGCTGGGATCCTCCTGTCACCCTAGAAATAGAAATGGGTTCTGCTCCCACATACCTTGATGGCATCAGAGTACATTGAGCACTGGTGTCAACCAAAGCCGTGTATCTTTGTGGGTCAGATGTGCCAGGCCATCAGATCCACACAGTCCAAAACACCCGATTATCCCTTTCCTCTACCTGGCTAGAGGCAGGGCCCCTCTATTCCTGATCATGGTACATGTTGCTCCCTTCCGGTGAATATGCTCCTGAGGTCCCTTCAAGAGGATCGGTCATGTTATCATTCCTATGCCGTCTGGAGTTCTGTGCGCGAGAGACCGGAGCGGCGTTGACTCTAGATGCGCTTCTTGTGGTAGTTGCCCCTCTTTTTAGTTCACGTACCCCGGCTGCTAAGGAGGAGGTGGGTTTTCCATCCCACTTACTCATGTCTTCTCCATGTTCCTGAAGGAAAAACCAGAGATTACCTCGTGGGGTGTATCCTCTCTCCCTGGTTGGGGGACACCGGCTCCTAATGGCAGAGACTCTTGTTGGTTCTGGAGGGATGTGGTAAATCTCTTCCTTAAGTTCTTTTTTCAGTTTCTGATGGCCTTCTTCGATCAAGCTCCGGACTTGCTCAGCCAGCCTTGTTTCCACAGATGAGACATGAGTGCAAAACGGGGCTGTGATGGTGTCCTCGTAAATCCTCAGCTTGTTCACCAAGACGCCCACCCTGTCCTCACCTTCCCTCCATTGCAGCGTTGCCAGGTAACGGGAGTATATCTCTGGTCCAAGGCGTGCGAACCTCAACCACATCTGTGATGTGCACTGGACACCATCTGGGCTCTTAGGAAATCTCTCGTCTTCTGAGAAAATGATCTCCAGCACAGCAAATTCCCTCAGGCACCGGATACCTTGTTCCGTTGTGCTCCATTTTCCTTGGTGCACCTGGAGGTCTTCTTTACAAAGGTACCTGTCCCTTACACTTGTAAGCAGTCGCCGCCAGAGGCTGAGGGTTTCTTGGATTCTCCCGATCCCCTGGTCAATGACCACATCCCGGGACAGAGATCCCAGCTGCCTGGCCTCACTTCCGTCCAGAATGGTGTCATTGGCTGCAGTGTCCCAGATGCGGAGCAACCAGGTCAGGATAGACTCGTTCGTCTGGCGGGTGAATTCCCTCTGCAGGTCTCGCAGCTCACCCAGGGATAGCGACCGAGTGA